>NW_009597352.1:121553-121856 GCF_000690535.1 Cariama cristata
CTACAATGATTTGTATCAGTGGAAATCTCAGTGCAAAACATCTCCAAATAAAGAATATTTAAAAAATAAATTTTATAAAATTAACAGCCAGAGTTAATTAATGGAACAGTGACTTAACTAGTCAATCTAATTATTCATAAACTACTGTTTCTATTTAAAAATAAATAAATAAATATTCATAGCCAAGCTCTTCTTTTCTTTCCTTCTTTTTACAGTTCCGTTGCAAAACTGACAAATGTATTCCATTTTGGTGGAAATGTGACACTGTTGATGACTGTGGAGATGGCTCTGACGAGCCTGACG
>NW_009597352.1:121885-169253 GCF_000690535.1 Cariama cristata
ATTTTGAATTTGGAACCCAATTTTGTCAGTAAAGTCCAAATTAAATATATTGCTTTATAGATCTAAGGAAGAGGATTTTTTTAACACTTTTTTTTTGCAGCACTGTTTTCTATTCCTTGGTCTCTGTCAAATTTACAAAGGGTGCATGTTCTTGTTTGTGAGCCTGTAAAAGATTTTCATTAACTCATTTCTACTAAGGGTCTTTAAGGTATTTGGAAAATCATAAGAACATGTTTTTTGTGTTTTAAACATTTACTTTAACCCAGTTACATTTTTGCTAAAGATATTTATTGCTGAATTTTATATATAAATACAGAATTCTACAGGTTTATTTGGTTTATTTTCATATATAATAGAAATGTGGAATTCTACTCTCATTTGCTTATGTTTCATTGCAATTATACAAGTTTAGCTACACATTATCATTTAGTGCAATTTTCTGAATAATCACCATGTTTTCCATGTGATTCCTACTAAGATTCTGTGTATTTTTCACAATATGTTTTATATAAATATTTTCATTTTATGGTTTTATGAATATCGTAAAAAGAAAATTTGAAGAGCTACATCTCACCCCTCCAATACAAACAATTATATGCAGTGAACATTTTTCATGGATCCTGTGTAGCTTTGACATGCTATCCTGAAGGTAGTGCAGACAGCATATTTCTCAATATCCTCCCATAGTCCAAATAGTAGGTTACTGTAGTATGCCCCCATTGAATTGAAGACAACTGGAAGTCAATTATGATGATGTTTTCAGCATCCCAAAGGGTGCTTGCTGTGACGGTAGCTGACTGTAACTTTGCTGGTTAGAAAAGTACCTTTCTAGTGTACTGAATTCATAAACAGTAATATCTGTTGATGACCCTATTTTTCAGTCCCAGCCACTGGCTACTTTAATACTATTATATTAATGTACATAAATGAAAAGTTTCTTGCCTTCTTTCCTTAAGCTTATGTACACAAAATGCTCTACTTTGTGTTCTACAATCTTTCAGTTAAGTAAGAGTTAATTTGATATTTGTATTGAAATCTCTCACTTGTATTTTTACAATTTTATAATTAGTTCTCTTTTTCTGCTGCAGAGGCCTTTGAAGCAAGCTTTAACATATGTAATCATTCTGCATAAGATTACATTTTAAGCTACACTGTGTTCCTATAAAATATTCATATAGAGGTGCATAATTGGTCATTCACTCAAATGGCAGCGGCTGCGAGAAGGAACAGTTAGACCTTTCATGGGAAATAGAATTAGAGGGGGATAGGGAGTCTCTTAAATGCAGACTTGAACGCAAGTGTTTAGATCCTAAATTGCAAGTCTCTGTTGAGCAAATAGTAAGCATCAATCTCTAGAGGGTTGCACTGTGTATCAGTAGTAAGGTATAACTATAGTTATGCAAATTTTAAATGTCAGACTTTTAAATTAATTTTGCAATAGTACATGCACATTTTAGTTACTAATATCTACTCAGACTGAGATTATGTAGGCAAATATAAAGGTTTATAAATTCTTTTGATTAGTCCATAGAGGAAGAACAACACTGTTAATACTTTAATCATTCCTCTGATAATGTTCATAAGCAGTTTTCTTTTTTCTCAGCTGAATTCAGATGTCAGCCAGGACGTTTTCAGTGTGGAACTGGGCTTTGTGCTCTTCCCGCCTTTATCTGTGATGGAGAGAATGATTGTGGGGACAATTCTGATGAACTGAACTGTGGTAGGTAATTATGTGTATTACGGACTTCAGAAACATGCTAAACTGATTTAAATGCCATGCTTTAAATTCTGTCAAAAAACTGTATTTTTATTCTTTTACCTTTTAATTTTTGAATCTTTTAATTTTCAACTTTTAATCTTTTTAACCTGATATTTTTATTCTTTTAACTTAGACACACATGTGTGTCTATCAGGTCAGTTCAAGTGCACAAAGAATCAGAAGTGTATTCCGATAAATCTGAGATGCAATGGACAGGATGACTGTGGTGATGAAGAAGATGAAAGAGACTGTCGTAAGTTCTGTTTAGAGAATTTTGTTCTGACAGCTGTAGCTGGTTTTAAACTAAGAACTGAAGTATGTAAAATACTGTAAATGTCCTCTGTGTGAAACAGTTTGAGGAACATGCAAAGCAGTTAATTCATGGGATTGATTGATGTACAATGTGTCATATACAAGAGAACAAACAACTAAAATGTCATTTATTAACTTCATTTTTTAAAGTCATTGCAAAGAAGAAGGGTGTGTAAACAATTAATTTCAAGCATTTTATTGGGTTTCTGACTTAGGCTGAAACATCCGTTTTACTCTTAACCACCTCACAAATGACTCCTCTTCTTGAGGCTTTCATCTGCCATGCCTTGCAGCAATGCATTTCAATGAAAAAAAATTTTTCGGCGTCTCTTATTGGAAAAGATATAGATCCATAACTCCTTCTACTTTCTTTTTCTTTGATGGAGTTTTCTACCTTTTCTGTCCCATTTCCTCTGAGGACTTCTTCATTACTTCGCCTGTGTAACTTAATTTCCATTTACTCAGCTTTTAATACCTCTTACTTTTCATAAATTCATTTTCAGTCCATGTTTCTTATATATAAGTAGAGAAAATATTTTCAGATTTAGAATGCGAATGTATTGAACAACTTGTGTCTTTGATCATTTTGTAATTAAAATGATGGTGCTGTCTTGCGATACATCTGTCCTTCACTCAATTCATTATTCAGATCTACTGCTGATGTAAGGTGCTTATTCCTATTTTCTGAATTAGCTTTCTCAATGTTTGCATATGCTGCATTTCTGCAAAGAACGTGGCCTTCTCCAAGGGAAGGGTTGCTAAGGATACAAAGGCTTTGTTGATCATTGTGTTTAATGGCCATCTTCCAAACAGCTCAGCAGAGCTGTAACCTATGGACAGTATTATATGTTGGTTTGCATGTTATGTTTCTTTAAAAACTGGTTAAGTGGGGTCAGATAAACTCGTGTGGAAGATAGGGGAGATTGCTTTTTTCATTATAAAAAACTGCACATGGTATATGGAAGGTTCCCAAAACCTTGAGGTGCAGCTGACAGAAATTAAATCAGAGCAGCTGCGCCTGCAGCACAGCAGTGCTCAGGGACTGTGGGAGGGATAGGGTCAGGATTAGCAGTGATGGAGTTGCAAACTTCCTAGGGATTAGTGGGGATAGGACAATCTGCTGTGACATTAAGTGTGCTTTTGAATTGTCTAAAACTCAGCCATCAACCCACCTGCAAAGACACAGTGGGGAGCAGGGGAAGTTAATTATATACATTTTTTATTTCTGTTCTGTCTTACCTAGACTTTATTAGCTTCTCTCTTAAGAAAGTTAAGAGTGCTAGTTTATATTTTAATAAAACCTCGCTTGTGGCTTCTGAAAACTCTTCATTTGCCTTTGGGGAGATTACGAAAAAGGGAGGTTTTAAGTAGGTCTACCACAAAGTTCATACTGACTTGGGCTCCTGTCACAAGACAGATAACAGATTAAATTGTCTGTTTCATTCTAATTTCACTGGACTAGGATTCATGAGATACACACCTTTTCTTCAACTCTACCACTGTTTTGTTTTATATATAAAGTGACCTTGAAAAAGCCACATTTCATACTTAAGGCTTTCCATATGTAAAATGGAGGTAATTATGCTGGTCTTCCTTGTAAAGCACTTTGAAATCCTCTGGTGAGATGTCCTAGCTGAGAATCAGTGGGTTTTTTTATAAGTATAGTTAGCAACATAGCCAATTCTAACTGCTTTTTAATTCCAACACTGTAAATTTATGTATGGAAATGTCACACTGAAAGAAATAATACACCAGCTTTTAACAAACCTGAAATTTTTCATCTTGTGAAATCCAAGAAACAAGAATGATAATATCAAGGAGAAAATTGCTTCTCGACAGGGATAGGAAAGTTTGTTAAAAACCTTCTGGAGTCCCCTAGGTAAAAGTGGGACAAACGTTCTTGTGGGAAAGCATTATCAGAGAATAGATCATACTGTTTTCCAGCTATGTTCAATTCAGTTTAGAACAATTTGGAGGTTCTTGTACATATGCTTTTCTCTAAAGAAATCCTTATGCATCTGATCACAAATACCTTGCTCACAGTCCAGTCCAGATTATATGTCCTTTATTCATCTTGCCTCTATACTCTCAGTTATAAGAGTTCAAGAAATAGTAAGATCTGGCATGTATACTTGTGAGGGAGTCGATCTTTTTTGTTGTTAAGTGACTGTTAATGCAGTTAAGCTTTAACTTAAAGCACCCTGAAAGAACAGGATGAATGTTAGCTGCATCTTTGCATCTTTATCTTGCTGTAGGATTAATTTTTAAAAATATTCTGCTAAATTGATGAAGTGAAATAATTGTCAAACTTTTCTCACCGTATACCCATGGCCTCTTTTAACTGAGAGCACAGAATTTCAGCAAAATTGTACATAATTTTGGTTAGCTTTTCAATCAAAGCATTGAGAGCTGCTGTAGTCTTTCCAACTGACTTTCAGTATTGGTAACCGGTGTTTTAGGAAGTTAGGAAAAAATATAAATCTGACTGATTTTTACTAAAGTGGTTTGATTTTGTCAATGTTAAGTCTATTTGGTGTTAAAAGAAAAATCACAATAGGCACTTTGTTGATTAGATTTGTTTGATCTTACTGTTATATAGAAAATAATATATAAAAAGAAGACAAAATTATAAACGATATAAACCTGAATGCTGTTTTCTTACAGATGTTATGTAAGTGATGCTACAGATACTCAGTTTCTGAATTTTGAATCCTTAACTTTTTTGTTCTTTAAAACAAACATTTTGAATATTAGCAGAAATTTCTAGTTTTAATTTGGAATTCTTTTATTTAAAGCTGAAAACAGTTGTTCTCCAGACCATTTCCAGTGTAAAACAACAAAACACTGCATTTCTAAACTGTGGGTATGTGATGAAGACCCAGATTGTGCTGATGGATCAGATGAAGCTAACTGTGGTGAGTATGCCAGTGGTTTTGAATATATTACTGTAGCTTGACCTTTTCAAAAAAAGCAGCAAAAGGAAATAATCATCCCACTTAATATGTCCTCTTTCAATGTATGATAATACCTATCTGATATGATAGCTGGATCTGGCTCATACAGTTCTTGTTGAATGGTGATCTTTATATGAATAGTCTATAAACTTCATATTATACTACTACTTTATTGGCAGGAGATGTAATTTACTATCTCATTTGGAATATAGTGACATTCTTGATTTTTCTCACAGTATTATCCAGCTTTTGTCAATTTATTCTGTGTACTTTGCTGCTGCTGGAGCTCCTGAATAGTGAAAACTGTAATAATTTGCAAATAGTGTTAGTTAAGTCTGGCTGTGCGGAAGGGTCCAGAGCAGATTCCAACTTGACATGACCAACTTTTGCTTCTCTCTGTGAGCTCCAGAGAGTTATGTCCACAAACTTTGCATTCCCATGGGACTTCTCCAAGATCCCCTGATATTTTTGAAACTTCTGTACTTAAGTTTGATAGTTTGAGGAGGCAGAGCCTCTACAGAGAAGATCAAGGTTAGACTCACACCATTACCAAACCAAGCCCTAATTTCTGACAGATGTTACACGATATCCAGAACCACAGTGTTCTACCCCCCTAAGGCAGACTTTTTAGAACATAAATACTAGCTTTGAACCCAAGAATTTATTTCATTGCTTTTTCGAAGATTCATTGTTGGAGCTACAGTTTTTAGCATGTTTCTTATTAACAGAACAGCTGAATTTATCATATTTCTGCAGAAACAGTTAAAATCATTTTATTAAGACATTACTCATAGAAAGTTGAAAGTCTAAACAGTTTTCACCTTGGTTTGTATGTGATATTTTATTGTATATGCCTAGTACGCTCTTCATCATCACTTGGAAAAAAACAAATCACGCTGTATAGTAGTGATAGTAGCTGTTTTCAGTCATTGCTCAGTACTTTGAAAGTACTGAGTCAGCTCTTCTGTTGTAAATGAAAGAAAATAATAAATATAAATACTCCACCTGAGAAATGGAATACAGATAATCAGAGTCAGAATGGGTGGATCAGTATTGTTGGAAACTCACTGGACATGGATGTCAATGCAAGACTCACACTCACCAAGTGCGGGAAAACTTGTGGAAATTTCAAGACAGATTTATAAAGGAGAAGATGGAAAAATGTTCTGAAATGGAAGAGAATAAGAAAAATAGCTGTACAGAACATTCAAAACTTTCATCCATGCATCAATAAACGATTTGATGAAATACATGAGTCTGGACAAGTTTATGCTACCTCTGGGACAACAGAGTAACAGAATTACAGGCTGTAATCAAGAACACAGCACTGAGAGACAGCCAAATTTCCATGGATATGTTTTGAGCAATTGACACGAGCACATATATGAAAATGTTGGAGCTGGTAAATATGCCTAGGAAACTGAACTCTTCCTCAACATTGAAAATCCAAGACCATCATTTGAATCATCAAGAAAGGGAAACTAATTAATCATATCAACTGGAGAGAAGTTACAGTCCAAGAATTCATTTGGCTTAAAGAAACAGTGAACGCAAAGGAGGTGAACCTTTGCTATGGAGACTCTTTATATCCTCCTCTGGGCTATTCTAGAACTATCTCCGCACTTCTCACCTTCTGATCCACTTCACAGGTGCTTTCTCCTGCACTGTTCCCCCTCACCTTGATCTCCAACATACCGTTTCTTTCTAATTCAGACAGCATTCCAAGGTTCCAAACTATGGATTCATATTTTGAGTAACCCATGCAAGCCCAACTGATGTGGCACAAAGGGTCTTAAAATAATTCATCTAATAATATCCTCAAGACACAAAGTTTGAAAGCAATGAGGGGGAAAAAACAAACAAACAAACAACTAAAACTGAACAGGAAAAATTGTATTTATAATAGATACTTCACTGAGATTCATCATTTTAGCCAATAGAAAGAATAATGTCCAAATTACTCAAACAATTAAATAGTATAGAGGTGCAATGCATGCAATCCCAAATTAAATATTTTTTTTCAGTCAAAATATAGACAACTGATTGTGCTAGTTCATATCTAAGACTCATCTTGCCTTTTATTTTGTCTCTGGCAGTGACTGAAAGCTAGTATCTAGGGAAGAATATGCAAGCAAAGCAGGCCTGTAGTGGAACGTCCCTGGCGTACTCTTTCAGCTTTTTAACAATTGGAGAATCAGACATGTTGTGAGTCAAATATGTCTCTGTATGCAATAACCCTTGATGGATTTCAGTCTCTTAACTTTTGTAAAGTTTTCACAACATGCTGCAATAAGGAGTTCCACAGCTTAATTACACACCTCCCTGAAAAACCACCTACCGTTTTACTTTAAATCTGCTAGCTGCATATAATGCTGTTAGTTTTTGTGTTAGAGCAGACAGAACAGTTTGTCCACATTCTCAATCTGTGCCACACACAGTTATGTACACATAGAATGGGTGGATTTAATCACATATTGAAGTTTTCCTTAATTATAGCATTTGAAATATGTTTACATGACCTTATTATATCAGTAGTTTTAACATGGTTTGGTCTTCTGCGTTGTTTTTTATTTTGTTTTGTTTTCAAATTTAAAGATAGTTATTTTCATGAGCAAAGTTTGATAGAATTAAAATCTAAAACTGCAAGCTGAGTGTAATAAAGATCTGCATATGTTGATGCTAATACTAACTTGTTATCATTTATAGTTCATTTCTAAAATGCTTACAATGCAAAACTTGTATGAAGAGCAATCTTTTTGCTTAAGTGCTGTGTAGTCACGTATATTTTGCTTAGTCAACATCTGCTACTGTGGGTTATTGGAGATATTGTATTGAGTAAATTTGTTAGAAGTAGTCTGAACGTATTTAGTCTTCTGTGGTTACTTTCCAACTCAGACAACAGAAGTAGGATTAGGAAATGTATGTTTATTAATGAGTGTATGGTGTTTGTCAAAGACCAGCAGGTAGAGTTAATTCATCATTTCTGTCCAGACAATTAAAAGAAGCCTTTAGGTTATGGTAATCCTTGCTCACAGCTTTAATACTTTACATCAAAAAAGGCCCTGTTTGAGTTAGAATCTGAAGAAAGCTGTGTGTGGTCTTGGAAAGTGATTATAATCTGCTTTAAAGGTTATATGTATTTCAGGTCTTTATTAGCATAATGTGTCAACATTAGTATGACTGCTTTCTGCTTCCTCACTTTTTTTGGTATTAATTTTATTTTTAGCCTAAAGAGTCAAAGTAGTTTTTTTTCTGATGGTGAATATGTTCTTTGAGGCATTTGAAGGTTGCGTTGTAAAAAACTTAAACTTCCTTCAACAGGCTTATAATTTCCTGTATCCAGCATCAGTGACAACCTGCTAAGCTCTAGAACAGCTAACTGATCCTTGATCAAAAGCGCATTTCTTTTCATTTTGGATTTTATACCTCTCAGACACACACACACACAAATGCACAAGTGTGCACATTTATGGAATTAAAATCCCTGAATGGCAATGTAGTGTAATCAGTGACAAAATAGTGCTTTTAATTCATAGTGATTGAATCAAAATGCTTTTAGGGTGCATATGTAATATTTTGGAGTTTTTTTTTATTTGTTTTGTTTTCCCTTTAAGCCTTCATCCTATTTTCTTCATGCTCATTTAGAATAATTTCTAAAATAAAATCCTGGTTCAGTATACACAAAAGAGGACCCCCAACTAACCAGCAGCTACCTCAGGCGGTGACACAAATTTCTGAAAAGGGGTCTTTGTCTGTTACAGTATATCAATGAATCTCTTAATATTTTGAAGAGAGAAATATGAAAATTGAGTCACCAGTACTTACTACTTTGCCTTTGTACCATTCCTGTCTGAACTTTCGTGTTTTAAAGTAGTCTCATTTTAAGAAAAATGCTAAGCCGTTTAGAATCATAGAATCATAGAATCATTTGGGCTGGAAGGGACCTTTAGAGGTCATCTAGTCCAACCCCCCTGCGGTGAGCAGGGACATCTCCAACTAGATCAGGTTGCTCAGAGCCCCATCCAGCCTGACCTTGAATGCCTCCAGGGATGGGGCTTCCACCACCTCTCTGGGCAACCTGTTCCAGTGCTTCACCACCCTCATTGTAAAAAATTTTTTCCTTATGTCAAGTCTAAATCTACCCTCTTTTAGTTTAAAACCATTACCCCTTGTCCTGTCACAGCAGACCCTGCTAAAAAGTCTGTCCCCATCTCTCATATAGACCCCCTTCAGGTATTGGAAGGCTGCAATGAGGTCACCTCAAAGCCTCCTCTTCTCCAGGCTGAACGACCCCAACTCTCTCAGCCTGTCTTTATAGGAGAGGTGCTTCAGCCCTT
The DNA here is from genome assembly GCF_000690535.1 of Cariama cristata. Classification (NCBI taxonomy): domain Eukaryota; kingdom Metazoa; phylum Chordata; class Aves; order Cariamiformes; family Cariamidae; genus Cariama; species Cariama cristata. The sequence goes on from NW_009597352.1 coordinate 131,248, forward strand.
GGATCATTTTTGTTGCCCTATTTTGTAATGTTAAATATTTTAGGCGTTTGCCAGTGCAAGTATTTGAAATGTCATGAATGAAATGTCATAGACCATCATCTAGAGAAACATCATAGGAAAAAGTATTTTGGGAGAAAACTACTTGCAGTCACAATATGGCAGAGAATAAGGAACAAATGCAAAAGACAGTATTGTAATTATGAAATTTTTGAGTGTACACAACTGAGCTGCAACACCATTTACCTCCACCTTCTTGATACTCAAATGTAGTTTTGATTTATAACTCTAGTTCCAGAATGACACCTAAAACAAAACACAAAAAGCAGCAATTTGGACCATAGCACCAAATCTAATACCTCTAATTTGTGGTCCTTTCCATTTCACAGGCAGAGAAAGCGGATTCATTTAAGCTAGTGTTCCAGTCCTCCTTCATTCTGTCAGTTATTAGAACTCATCGAGTTGTCATGATAGCAGTATGAAGTCTGACCTGACATGCTATAAAGTAGCCTAATGGAAATTTAAAAAATTTCTAAAGAAATATCATCACAATGACATATAATTTTAAATATGTCATTGAGGCTTTTACAAATCAAACTTTTTTTTTTCCACAGAAAATGTCACTGATAACTTTTTAGTTTACTTCATTTCATCTCAGTCCTTAGAATGTGAAAGAATTACTCAAGAAATAAAAAATGTAAATAAAACACAGAGGCAGCTTCTTCCTGCTGGAGGAGTCCAGAAAGTTCATGCATCTCCAAGAGGCTTTGCCTTCAATGCTACTCTGTAAACGGGAAAGCTCACTGAAAATTTACTTGATGAAGAAAATTAATCTGAGTTTAGCAGTACATGCATTATAATGTTTTACTTTGTATAAGTAGGCTTCCAATCCAAGACATCAGAAGGTGAAATGTAAATTAAATGCAAAGTTTTGTCATGTATGATTAGGCTTAAATTATTATATGTAAACATAACTTTTGAAAAATATATATTTTGTACACTTTCAAATAAATGTGGTTTACTGTGATCTGATCTTTTGTAAAACAATCTTACAGATAAATTCAAGGAAACGTCAATGCAGTTTTTGAGATCCAGTGCAATAATACTCTCTTGAATCTAATTTGTGATCACTTCTGAATTTTGTATTTTTTACTTTAATTGACAGTATATACAGTCCATATTTTAATTTTATCATCAAATTTATGAGCATGTCTCTTTTGGTATGAATTAATAAATTGAATCTTAAAGAATGTGATATGAAAAATAAATTATTTCTGAAATTATAATTCCAAGTGTTATGGTTGCTACTTCTTAAATGTATCTAGCAATATTGTCATGTCACTGTTCAGTAGCAGTCTTTCCCATTTTTAATCTTTGTCTGCAAAGATGTAAATGATATTAATCTTTATTACAGATAAAAAAACTTGTGGACCTCATGAATTCCAGTGCAAAAACAACAACTGTATTCCAGATCATTGGAGATGTGACAGCCAAAATGACTGTGGTGATAATTCTGATGAAGAAAGCTGCAGTAAGTAACTTTTACCTAAGTACATGTTATAAGGAGTGGAATCAGTTTAGCAACATATGAGAGGAAAGTTTTCAATTTTGATAAACTGCACGTGTATGTTTTTATACGCCATCTAATCTTTTGAAAATCAGGTGACCAGACTTGAAAATGTCGCTTGCTGAATTTTTCCAATTTCATTCATTCTTATAAAGAGCTGTAATTCTTTATCAGCTATGCAAAAATGCCTGGCCTGTGACTTCTCAATAATCTGATTAATTCAAAATAAATATTACAATTAGTTTACCTTTGTCAATAAGTTACATATTGCCATTCTTATCTCTAGATAAGAATCGTAAAAACTGCTCAGTGATAAAGTGATAAAAATTTGTTAACAATAAAGTTTGATCAAACACTACCTGCCTATTACATTCATTATATTCCTGAGAATATTTGCCTTGTTTTGTATCATGAGAAGTCCGTTCCTGTAGTACTTAATCCCTTTAAGAAGTAGATGTTTTTATTCAAAGTAGCTTAGTTAGCCTAGTTCTCTCCTAGCTATGAGGAACCTGAATGCCTAATAAATCTCTATAATACCACTTTCAGTGAGTTACTCTAGATCTGGTTCTCAGGAAGAAATCACAAATTCTTAATGGTTTTATCTCATAATCATTGTCTGTATAAAATATTTCAAAAGGGAAACTCCACAAATAGTTCTGACGTGCCTTCTCTCCAGTTGACAATTTCTGTTCTTTTTTTCTTTTGTACTTAGAAATCCTAGAAATTAATGTCTTGAATGCATATTCGTGATTGCATATCATGAATGTATATTTAGTATCTTCAAGGTAATGACCTAGAAAGCTTGCTTAATTAGGCATTCTGATGCTGAGTACATGCTGTCCCTTTCTCCAACTCGAGACATGGTGTCCATAGGTACATGGATGTCTGAAGACTAGCTCATTCTGCTTGAAAGGTTAAAGTGGATTTGTCTGCCTTTTACTTACTATCTACATTTGAAAATGTTGTGAGTTACTGCAAGCAATAGTGCTGTAGTTTTCATATGCAAGTGTTTCGTTTAAAGGGGAAAATGTCATGCGACTCAATAATCACTCAGAGCTATTTATTGTTATATCCCTGGGGGGGTGGGGGGGGTGACACACAAAAGCTTTCTTAACTTTGTGGGAGACTTTACTTAGAATTGATTATTAGTACCAGTGGGATTTTTTCATTTTCATTTATATTATAAATACCAATAAAATACTTTATGTTCTTTTATTGTCATGCAAAAATCAAATAAAGAACATCGTTTTACTGTAGCAAAAAGACTAGGTAATCTTTTGAAAATTTGAAAATTTAAAAAACCTCAACTTCCACAAAACATTATTGCTGTTTGCAAAGTAAGTGTCAAGCATCTTATTTGAAATTTGCCATGTGTGAAGCGGGATTTATTTATCACCCAGTATTAATAATTTTCTTCCTTGAAGTTTAGATTATCACAGTACAAAGTAATTTTAAAAAAACCTTCAAATAATTAGGGAGCAATCATCTATCCGTTGAGGGTTTTTTTTTAATATTTATTAAGCTTGCCATCTTTGTGTTCACATCAATGATTAAGTTATATATTCAGTTCTTGGCTGTTCTCTAGACTTGCAGATAAAGAAATCTGTGGTTAATTGCAATGGATGGAATTAGTGAGTTGAGACACAGCTGATGCATCAAACTGAAGGCCAGAGCAGTGAACTGTAGTTTGTGTTAGCTTTTCTTTCATTTTCTCTTGCCTGTCAGATGCATACTTCACTTCTAACTGTTTAATCCCATATTTTGCTGTTTAAATTAAATACAGTAGTCTGACACAGCTGTAAAATTCAAAATCTTGGAAACGGTGGGGAAATACATAATACTGTTCAGTTGTTTGAAATAGATGTATAAAATTCTTTATAGGCTGTCAAGCCGCTTATAGAATAAAGTGTAATGAAACAAATATATACGAAATTAGAACTTCAAAATCATTTGACAAAATACATTGCACTGCACATTATGATCAGTTGTTCATAGCGTACATGAATATACAAAGGGCTTGTCAGGCAACTGTATCAGAAAATGAGTTGTTTCTCAAGAATGCAGAATGAATTGATTGAATTATAGAAATTCAGCTCAAGTATTTACATTCCTCTATATAGTTTCTTTGCATGCACACACAGCGTCCTGGTGAAGTTATCAGAAGAGAAACAGTATGCATGTGAAGAAATACCACATATGGGTGTGAAATATTAGTGGTATAATGCAAATAGTTGTGCCTGTTTAGACTTTATTTAACTGTATTTGTCTTAGTCTACTGTTCTTTAACTATATTTAGACTCTCCCAAATAAGTAAGAATTATTAGAATCATAGAATGTCCTGAGTTGGAAGGGACCTACAAGGATCACTGAGTCCAACTCCTCTCTCTGCGTGGGAACACTCCAAAATTCACACCATGTGTCTGAGGGTGATGTCCAAATGTTTCTTGAATATTGTCAGGCTTGGCACTGTGACTACCTCCCTGGGGAGCCTATTCCAGTGCTCGACTACCCTCTGGATGAAGAACCTTTTCATAATATCCAACCTAAACCTCCCCTAGCCCATCTTCATGGCATTCGCTAGGGTCCTATCATTGGTTGCCATTGAGAAGAGGTCAGCACTTGCCCCTCCGCTTCCCCTTGTGAGGAAGCTGTAGACCACGATGAGGTCTCCCCTCAGTCTCCTCTTCTCCAGCCTGAACAAACAAAGTGACTTCAGCTACTTCTCATACGGCTTCCCCTCTAAACTCTTCACCAATTTTGTGGCCCTCCTTTGGATGCCATCTAGTAGCTTTATATCCTTTTTATATTGTGGCTCCCAAAACAGCACACAGTACTCGAGGTGAGGCTGCACTAGTGCAGAGTAGAACAGGACAATCCGCTCCCTCGACCGGCTGGGTTGATGCACCCCAGGATATGGTTGGCCCTTTTGGCTGCCAGGTCACACTGTTGACTCGTTCAACTTGCCATTGACCAGAACCCGCAGATCCCTCTCCACGGGCCTGCTCTCCAGATCCTCGTTCCCCAGTCTGTATGTACATCCAGGGTTACTCCGTCCCGGGTGCAGAAACAGGCATTTACTCTTGTTAAATTTCATGTGGTGCAGGGCCTCTCTGCCTTCAAGGGTGTCAACAGCTCCTCCCAGTTTTGTGTGATTGGCAAACTTGCTTAGTATTTCTTCAAGTCCTACATCCAAGTCATTTATGAAGACATTAAAGAGCACTGGTCCTAAGATGGATACCTGTGGAGCCCCACTGGTGACTGATCGCCAGCCCAATATAACCCCATTTATCCCTTTGAGTCTGACCCATCAGCCAATTGCTCACACATTGCTTTGTATGTTTATCCAGCTGTATGCTCGACATTTTGTCCAGGAGGATATTGCGAGAGACAGTATCGAAAACTTTACTAAAATCTAAAAAGATTACATCGACTGGCTTCCCTTGGTCAACTAGGTGGGTAACCTGGTTGTAGAAAGAAATTAAGTTTTTTAAACAGGACTTTCCCCTCATGAGCCCGTGCTGGCTGGGACCAATGACTGCATTGTCTTTCAGGTGTTTTTCAGTAACTCCCAGAATAATCTTCTCCATAATTTTGCCAGGCACAGAATTAAGACTGACAGGCCTGTAGTTACCAGGGTCATCCCTGTTGCCCTTCTTGAAAACTGGGACAACGTTTGCCAGCTTCCAGTCAACTGCGACTTCTCCAGATTCCCAATAGAGTTGAAAAATCATTGAGAGAGGTCTCACTATGACATCAGCCAGCTCTTTAAGTACCCTCAGGTGAATCCCATCAGGCCCCATAGACTTACAGGGATCCAACTGAAGCAGCAAATCCCACAGAAGTTCAGGGTTGGTTGGGAGTGTATCATTCTCACAGTCATGGTTCTCTAGTCCAGGGTTCTGGAGGTCCCAGAGCCCATCATTGGTGTTGAAGACCGAGGTGAAGAAAGCATTAAATGTCTCTGGTTTGTCTATGTCCCTGTTGTGAGGCTCGTTGAGTAACGGGCCAATGTTATTTCTGGCCTGCCTTTTACTATTAACGTATTTTTAAAAAGCTCTTTTTATTGTCCCCCACAGTACTGGCCAGCTTCAACTCTAATTGAGCTTTGGCCACACGAATTTCCTCCCTACAATGGCATACAGTATCTCTGTAGTTCTCCCATATTGCCTGATCTTACTTCCACTGGCCATGTGCTTTCTTTTTTGCCTTAGCTCTAGAAAAAGATCCCTGCTCAGCCAAGCCAGCCTTCTGCCTCACCTACTTGACTTCCGACATTTTGGAATTGTCTGCTCCTGTGTTCTTAGGAGGTGGTACTTAAAAAGTGACCAGCACTGATGGACCCCAGCACCTTCGAAAGCTTTTTCCTAGGGGACCTTACTAAGTACTTCCCTGAGCAGCCTGAAGTCTGCTGTCCTCATATCCAGAACTGAGGTTTTGCTGGCAGTTTTCCCTCTGTCCCTACAGATTTTAAACTTGACTGCTTTGTGGTTGCTGTGGCCAAGGCAACCACCAATTACGACTTCACCCATGAGACCCTCTCTGTTAACAGGCGAGAAATCAAGAAGGGCACCTTGAAAGACAACTTGGCACCTTTCCTAGTCAGCTCCCTTAGTACCTGTACCAAGTTGTCTTTCAGATGATTTAGGAATCTTCTGGACCTGTTTGTACCGGCCGTGTGGTATTCCCAGTTAACATCTGGCAAATTGAAGTCCCCCATAAGGACAAGGACAGATGATTTAGAGATTTCCCTTAGTTCATTGAAGAATAACTCATCAGTGTCATCATCCTGCCTGGATGGCCTGTAGTAGACTCCCATGACAACATCCGCTTTATTTGTCTGTCCCGTAGTAGTTCCTCAGAGGCTCTCAACTGTGCCATCGCCAACTGCAAGCTCCATGCATTCCAGCCCCTCCATTACATGCAACTTCATCCCCCTGCCTTGCCTGTCCCTCCTGAAAAGCCTGTAACCATTCACCATGGCACACCAGTCACAGGAGTCATCCCACCAGGTTTCACTTCTGCCAGTGATGTGGTATCTCTGGGACTGGGCCAAGGCTTCTAGCTCCTCTTGCTTGTTCCTCATGCTACGCACATTTGTGTAGAAACATTTCAAGAACGGTTCATTGTACCCATCACCTCATGGAGCAGTCTGAAGGATCTCACTAGCATGCAGGCTCTCAAACTTTGGCATGCCATCCCATTGCTTGTTGCTGACTGACCTGGTTTTGTCCCTTTCCCCCTTCCTATCTGGTTTAAGGAAGGTTATAGGTCCATACAGAGTTAGCACTAAGAAAAGTAGAATGCATTTTTAACTCTTCTGAGTTAGTATCTTTTTGGAGGGGGAAATTTACTTTCAGAGTTTATTTGGATTTTTAAAAACAAATTAGAGCAAAAATAGTATTTTCTCTTTCAGAGAACTTCAAAAAAGGAAAATTTAATAATAATGGCTATCTTGTTCCTGCTGAAAAAAAAACACCAGTAATGTTTTGTTAAATGTAGTTAAAGAAAATGTAACATGCAAAAATGTAACTGTAAACATTGAAGCAAAGCCAACATAATAATGCTGTAGAAAGACATGAATTCCATCAGTGTAAAAATATTACTGTTGCTAGAGAACCTTCTCAGTGGTGTTTTGTTGCTCCTACAAGTTGTCAAGAAAACAGATTAGTTAATTTTGTCCTGGGATAAGTTTGTATCCCAAATGCAATGAGAACTAGCAATTATTTAATGTTTAAGTGAAAATGTTTTAAACCAGCGTATTGAAAGAAACTAAACTGGAATGTCTCATAATGTCATCTTGAGTAAATTTTTAGTGGACAGTGCTGTAAATTCACGTTCTTTACATTGCGTAAGGCTCAGCTGACTTGGTGCAAGTCAGACAATGGCTAGTGTTGGTTTTCTAAAAGCAGCTAGACGTCCATGCTAGCAAAAGGCAAGTATGCAACTTTACTATAATAAAATGATGTGTACCAAAGGTTTCTTCTTTTATGTATACCTACCGGTCTAATGCCTAGATTAACAAAGAGCGAATGACTTATTTGTTTTGGTGAAATACAATGCTAGTAAAGTTACTGAAAATAAATAAGTAAAGAAAATCTGCATTTAATGGGACATTAAATATATGAAAGAAACCCACCTACGACCACTTTTATTATCTTGTGGTTACAGGCGTTCATTCTGCAGGATGGTCCATGTTATTGTTTTTAGCAGTATTGTAAGGGAGAATTATAAGGAAGGGTGTTTTAGTTTTTTCCTTCTCTTCCATTTGTCATGTGTACTCGTTTTGGCTGGGAAAATTTAATTTTCTTTGTAGTAACTCCCATGGTGCTGTGTTTTGGATTTGTGACCAAACTAGTATGGGTGACACACTGATGTTTTAGATGCTGCTGAACAGTGCTTGCACAGCATCAAGGCCTTTTCTGTTTCTGACCCTACCCCACCAGCCAGACAGCTGGGGATGCACAAGGAGTTGGGAGGGGACACAGCTGACCCCAGCTGACCGAAGGGGTATCCCATACCAAATGACATCATACTCAGCAACAGAAAGCTGGGGAAAAGAAGGAGGAAGGGGGGATGTTCAGAGTTAATGGCATTTGTCTTACCAAGACCGCTACATGTGATAAAGCCCTACTTTTCTGGAAGCAGCTAAACACCAGCCTGCTGATGGGAAGTTGTGAATGAATTATTATTTTGCTTTGTTGGTGCAAGCAGCTTTTGGTTTACCTATTAAAACATCTTTATCTCAACCCACAAGTTTTTGAACTTTTACCTTTCTGAGTGGCTCTATCTGGCTTAGCTGCCCTCTGGGGTTAACGCACGACATCATGATAACACTGTTTTGCTGATGTTGTGTGGGTGCATCATACTGGGTACTCTGGCTTGGCTTATTGAAAGGTTTCAACTCCCAACACAACCATCTAGTAGTAGATCTGATGAATATTCGTTCATCACAAGAAAGTGTGGTCTAAGTACGTCCCCTAATTCCGCTAGATGTTTGTGATCTACTGCCAAATGCCAGAATAAATCAAGAGATCGATGTACACTTCTAACTCATTTTGATTGAAGTGTTCCTATCCCATGTTTGTATTGCTGTTGCTTCTTTTTCTATGTAGAAGTTCCACCTTTCCTATTATACAAATTATTTTCTCTGAAAGTTTGCTTTGTAACAGCTGTTACAAGACATAGCATTCTCACAAGGAGCAAACATATTTATCCTGTACAAATACAAGTAAAAACTACACTGTAAGTTTGACCTTCATGTCCTATTTTAAGAAAAAATGTTGATTTTTTTTTTTCCCCTCAGTCTTGTATATCAGTATGTCAGTCTCCTAAAAAATCTTTTTAATTCATGACTTAGTGCAATATCTGTGCCTATTAAATGCAAAATTGAACCCCAAATATGAAATAATTTTAAATGTTTCTCATGAGATGCTTTCCTTGCTAACATTTAAGTTGATGAGAAATGTCTGTTGGCTCTACAGACTATTTTCAGACTTTAAATTATGAAAGAAGTAGATCATCTTATGTGTGGTGTCTCAAATACGATTCTTTCTAATAATTCAAAAATGCTTTTTTCAGGAAGGCGTTTCAGTGCTTTTATAAAGCAGAAGTGGAAAGATGCTGTCCTTAGTTGGTTATACAGAAGTTTATTAATACTTATATTCCTTTCGCTAACAGTCTGAGCACTGATGGGAAAGTACTCTTCCATGTTCATATGTAAATCACAGAGATATATTCCAGCAGCAGCAGAAGTATTTCTTACAAACAGAGAATTGAGAAGTTATCTCACTGTGTACGTTTTCCACAATCAAATATCTGTTTATAAATAATTCATTAGCAGTATAGAAAATGTATTTGCTTATATTTTGCAAATCAATATGGAAACATGACAAATGTTTATTTACATGTGAATTACTTTTCCCATAAGTTATTTCCTTTACATAATTTATCATATTGTGAACTACTTCTTGCTGGCCTGTTGACAACAAAAAGAATCAAATGTCAGTCATTTGCTAACATTTATACAATGAGCTTTTGCTTTGAAAAAAATTTGCTTAAACATAACATTGCTGGAGAACTGATGCAATTGCTGTAGATTTCCTTTTATTATGACTTTCCTACAGCTTCAAAATGAAAAATTGTGCCTACCTGAAAACCAAAATTTCTCTTAAAAACTTTCAAACAGGGTCATTTTGACTTTTTTTTATGAAGTGCAAAAAATAAAAAGTAGCTGCAAGGTTCATTAAAACTATCCCTTTCTTGAAACAGTTGTTGAGTTTTATAAATCCAGAAAAAAAACTAAGTTAAACTTTACCTTAGATCTGTGCCACTCGTGTCTAGTATATTCTTATGGAGGTATTTACCAAATTCTTCTCAATTGGAAGCCTCTAATTTTGTGTTTGCTTTCCTTGATCACTATAGTAGTTTTTTTTAAAAGCATTTCTGCTTCCACCTTTCATAACTAGCTGAAGGACATTTTAGCATTACCCACTCCATTACTGTCCATTGCTACTGTCTGCTCTCAGTCTCTCCTCTTTCTTTTTTACTCTTCCTCCATTGATTTAGTCGCTGTCATTTACCATTTGCCTGAACTCTTTTCCCATCTCTCTGTTGAAAAGGTCTTTCTAATTAATCCTCATTCTTGATTTTACATTATTTACATAATGCGATGTTTACTGTGATGGAAATAATCCCACAGATAATCCTTGTTTGCTTTTTCAGTCCTGCTTTCCCAAAACTCTCTGACTGGCAAAGTCTAAATTACACGTAGAGACGTGCTTAAATTCCCCTTAGTCCCCACTACTTCTCTACTTTTGTTTAATCTAATGGTCCAAATTCCAGACATTAACTTCTTTTTTTCCAATGTCTTTTGTAATGGTCCTCATTTTCAGGAGGAAATCTCATAGTATTCTACTGGGGTAATCTTCCACACTGGTCCCTTTGCGAGTGTCTTTGTGGCAGCAGTAGCGAAAAGGCAGAGCTGTGCAGACGGTGAAGTAAATAGGCTGAAACAGCCAATCTCACCTTCTCAGGATTACTCCATCACTCCTTGCAGCCTGCTTCTCCTGTTTGCTTCGCCTGTACCTTGAATTAATTTTGTGTCTACTCTTCCCCTTTATTGTGTCCATCTTTCATAATGACTTCAGACCTCCCTGTGTTTTATTTCTTCCCAGGGAGCAGAACAACATACCCATTTATCACAAAATATCCCACTTACCTTCCAACATTTACTGTCTCCTGTCCATTTGTAAGCAACTTAGATTTGTTTTATCTAACATCTCCCTTCTGTTTCCCTAAAATTACTTGAAAATTCCATCCAGTTCCTTACCTTTTTTTTTTCCCCTTTTCTGTGTTTTCTAACAAATTGACAGGAGTGTTTGTTTTTTTATGAAAGTGTACTGTCCATTGAGTTTTGCAGCTCACTGTATTCTCATTCTGTTAAATCTCTCTAACAGTTTTGTCAGTATTTAAATCAGTGGATTATTGTCATCCTTCCTCCCATACTTGGTTTCTGGAAAACGGATTTTATTTGAAACTCCAAACCTTACCTCTTAGGCATTGCATTTACCATCTCAATACTGTTTCCCTGAATGCTTAGAACAGGGGAAGCTGACTCTTACACACACACACACATTAAAAAGTATGATAAATGGTGTGCTATTGCATGATGGAAAGTCAAAGAACTGATTAGTTCTAATTACATTGGATACTAACAGGTGCAAAATGAATTTCTAGTCTGTGGTACATATCTCACAAAACCTGTAGTAACATACATGCATTGTAATTAATATTTATATAGTCAGCATCACAATTTTCCAAAGAAATTTGATAGAGCTGAAAGTATTTTCATTATTATCTTACTATATGTAAATGAAATTTAGTTATAAAATGTTATGAAACAAAATCCTACAGAATAAAAATCATTATAGTTTGCAAGTTAGAGGTTTTAACTTTGTTATAGTCATTCATTGATTGGGGGGGGGAGGGTTATGTATAAAATATTTTACAGAAATGCTAATAAACCTAGGGTTGTTACTTTTCTTTATTCAGAGCCTCAAACATGCACTTTGAAAGACTTTCTTTGTGCAAATGGAGACTGTGTTTCAGCAAGATTCTGGTGTGACGGAGACTATGACTGTGCAGACGGCTCAGATGAGGTATGCTTCTTCCAGGAAAAATAGTTTAGAAAATTAGTAGTTTTATATTGTTGGACAATGGATTCCCACATATGAATATTTTAAAAAGCAGCCATGGGAATTCTACACATGAATCCATACATGCAAATATCTTCACTAAATGAAAACTAAACCTATTGAAATAATTATCCTAAAAAGAGAACATGCAAATAAAATCAAATCATGTTTAACAATAGGCTACATCTTTTTGTCCCAGCAGTGATCTGGGCCTCTTCCCATCCTGGAAATATTTTGTGTCATGATTGGGGAACTACTCTTTCTACACACAGCAGTATTTCGGTGTGGTTTGTGGATTATTTTGAGAAAACTATGTATGCTGTTGTGTAGCAGAAGCTCACTGGATAATGGTTTACTGGTTTTCTGTTCTTTGCTGTCCCTTTTGTCCCTTCTCCTTTCTTGCCAGTGCTGGACCTCAGGTGCTTCCCACCTACTTAGAGGGTGCAAGCCACCTTTCATGAATCATATCGACACATATATTTTATTTCACAAGGCATTACTGTATTTTTCGTAGTGTGGAGGAATACAGGATGTAACTTCTATGATCAGCTGTATACTAACCAATGTTTATATTAAACTCTTTATCTTGTATGTACGTTGTTTTTATTGTACCAGAGGTATTGTGAAACAGGCTGTTCAAGAGATCAGTTCCAGTGTTCCAATGGTCAGTGCATATCAGCGAAATGGAAATGTGATGGTCATGAAGACTGCAAACTTGGGGATGACGAGAAAAATTGTGAACCAGGTATTGTGTTAAATAATGCTGAGAAATAAAATGAAGCAACAATAAATCAGAATGAAACAAGGAGAAAATAAATCAACAAATCAAGAGTCCTTGGGCACTGGAAGTAGCAAGGAGTGCAAAGAAATCTGAAATACTTTTTCTTTTGAATGTGTATCACTGTGTCTTCCTACTTGTGTTTTGAAAACCCCATTTATGTACAACTATGCAATATGAAGCTTGCTGAAGGAATGGTATTTAATTATATTGAAATATAATTTGATAATGTGTACTCAGCATAAAGTTCTGCTCTGAAAGCAGTGGTAATTCTTGGCATGTTACTAAAGTGTTTCTGGAGGTATATTGCTTTGTGGTGTTCATTCAAAGTTTACTAGTCATTATGCAAAGGTTTTCTCTAGCAAATAATTATTTTTGGTATTGTTTTATTTCTTTTTTACTGTCTTGGAAAATGCAGTTGTTTATTTTTGTGGGGATTTTTCTAAATTCTTTTGTAAGCTTTGTCAAGATAGAAGCCTATGACAAAACTTGCCTGATTTACAGTGCAACAAAAATATCCACCTATATTTTAAATAAAACTGATTAATATGTATTTATTTTAATTGTAATAATGTACGCTTTCTAAAACCATGGTTTCTTATAAATTTAGCTTATTTAATTTTAAGCACTTTACATAAATTTAGCTAAATCCTAAGCCCATTTTCCAAAATGCAATTTTTTAAATATACTCATTCTATGAATATGTGTATGTGTGTAGTTACCATTGTTAACCAAGCATAAGGAAAACACAAAAAGAAACTTCTCAGTGATAAAACACAAATATCCTAACATTATACAATTTGCTTAGGATGCAACAATTCAGTTTTGAAAAATATTTCGTTATAGTTTACAAACGTTTGGAAAAGCTCTGGTCGGCTACAAATACATGTTTGCTCATTATGCTAACCAGATGAAAACATTAAATTATAAAGCAATTTAATTATAAATTGTCTTTTTCTTAATGCTGAAATATGTGTTTGTAACCAGCATCTCCAACCTGCTCTTCAAGTGAGTACGTATGTGCAAGTGGAGGCTGTATTTCGGCATCTTTGAAATGTAATGGAGAATATGACTGTGCTGATGGATCTGATGAGGTAGCTGACAAATTTCCATTGATTTTTTTTTTTCCCTACTGTCTGACATGAAATTTGTTGCCAGTTTTATATCTGAAAATAATTAAAAAGGCAAATGGGGTTTTTCTGCATCCATTGAACACTGTCAGATAACTTAGCCCCATGATTTTGGTTCTCTGGTAGTTACACTGCATTATGTTTGTTTGCTCTGTGGCCACCCTTTGGAGTAGATAAATTTGTTTCCTCCAAGTCAAAACCTGAGTGTGGTTCTGGGGGACTTTGCTTCAGGAACTGCTCCGTACTGGCAGCGTGGACAGGTTTGTGTCGCATTTGGCTCCCTTTGTCCTCTAGATTCACCTGCTACAATCCTAGCAGGCGCCGTAGGCCTTCATGCCATGCTCTTCCTACATATTGCACTGTTGATGTATTTTTTTAAAAATTACCAGCTTCATGAACAACTTCAACAAAAAAAGACCAAAGATAGTTGCTAGTTCTCAGAGTCATAAAGGTGCCAGTTCAAGTATGCAGGATACCTGAGCCAAATGCTACGCAGAGCAGATGAAGACAATCCACTGTGGAGGTTTCTAGTCCTGATCAATGTGGATATGAGCCAGTTCGCACTAACTGCCCTCATGTTCATGGTTATTTCTTCTAGGGCAGATGACTCCAGAAACGTAAATGTAGCCATTGTTTCCATTGCTAGTACTAAGCAACATAAGGAAGTGATATCAGAATATATATAATGTGGTTACAATTTCACTTGGACTTCAGTAACTATTTAAATTGCACATTACGTTGTCAGGGACAACTTTATTGTATTAAATACATAGGGCAATGAAAACCAGTGTTGGTCAATTTTGTTAGGTTTGTCTTAAGTATGTTGTTGTTCTCATTCATTAATACTTAGCTCATATCTGTATTCACACAGATGGATTGTGTAACAGAATGTAAAGAAGATCAGTTTCGATGCAAAAATAAGGCCTACTGTATCCCTGTCAGGTGGCTTTGTGATGGCATCCATGATTGTGTGGATGGCAGTGATGAAGAAAACTGTGACCAAGGCAAGAGACACTTTTCTTTAAAAGGCTTGCTTTATTGTTTTTTTTTATTAACAGACATTGTAAGTTAGTAGTACCCTGGCCATTCGGAGGGATGAAATGAAAGCTCTGTGACCTCTTTCGACAAAGGCAGTATAGCAGCTTCACAAGCAATTCGCAGGACGAAGCAAAACTTACATCTTTTATGACTCACAGCTCATTGTTCCTTCTTTGTCTTTCCTTCCCCAAGGACCAAAAGGCTGTGTTATTACTGGAAGCATATTCTGTCTCATCAGGGAAATTGGTAGTAAGTCCAGTTAATTTACAGTTTTATAGGCAACAATAAATTACAATGCCATGCAATATAATGAAAAATTGCGAAATAAGTAATCTTAAGACCCCAGTTTTCTGTTTATTTCTGTGGAGATGAAATGTTGCAACTAATCAGAATCCGTAGAACTGCATTTTGAATTCTCACCCTCCTTAGAGAGCAGAACTATGCACGTAAGTTGATTCACATGAAGCTAAACACTACGCTCAGACTTTCAAGCTTATGATTAAACTTCCAAATATGTTTTTTGAGCAATACATCCGTTGATCTAATTCTCATAGTTGCTGCTTTTTTTAACTGAACCTTGCTTCAGCTACCAGACAGTAGCAGTGTAACTTTGCACGAAATTCTTAGTAAGTGTAGTAATTCAATAATTGCAACAAACACAGAAATTCTCACTCAAATTTAAGAATTCTTTTCAAAAGCAAAATTTTACTCAACTGTCAGCTTCTTGTTTTTTCCAGATTTTTCTTCCTTCCTTTTCTTTACAGTGAGTAGTTCTGCATGTTAGCCATCTACAGTCACGATATGTGTATAACTTCAAAAGTATAGTGCAGTACAATAATAAGCAATAATAAGTAATACTAATCAGAGATTAAGCAAGCAATTACAGTGTAAAATCTCCTTCCATTATTTTGTTGTAAGTCTATTAAGCAACACTTACTAGGAAAAAATACAAAAAGGTGTTATATGGGATGATTAAGTTTGAAAGAGAGACCAGAAAATGGGAAGAATGTTCCAGAGATGTTTAGATGAAAAGAGAAAAACATCGTATTTGGAAGTGTTGAAGAATGAATTGTTTTAAGACGGTTGAGATAACAAAGTTTTTAAAAACTTCTAGTCTGTTTTAAAACTGCTTTTAAAATATCTGGACTGTATCTCTTTAAAAACCAGTGAAGTGTAAGTAAGTAGTAAAGCGTTTATTTTATCTGAAGCCCACATTATTCTTTGGATAGCATAATGGAGCTTCTGTGAACTGCAAATTGCTTATAATGCAATAAGAAGCCTTTTGCCTAGTTGGTTATTGCTATAATACTTTGTATTTATGTCACAATTATGATTTCTGTTATAGAAATCTATTCTATAAAGAAGTTATGACAGGCAGAGCAATCACATGAAGCAAATGCCACTTTATCTCACTGATAACTAATCTTTTCCTCTTTGGAAATACAGCAAACACAAATGGAGTTTTATTCTACAGTATTCTAAAACAATCTCTGTAATATTTATCTGTAACCCACTGTGCATATTTATAAACATAGCTCTTTTTAATCTTATTATACAACTAGAATTATGGTTATTTTGTAATTACACACACAATTATTTATATTCATGTCTTTCATCATGAAGAATATTTGAATTTTATATATTTTTCCTTGGATAATAATATTTCTGTTCATGTTCATAACTTATATTTGCAATGGGAGTGAACTGTGTGTGGTAGCATAGTGTGAGAATTCCCAACATCCTCTTACACGGTAGGTATTTCATGCAAATTAATTCTCTTGGAAAAAAAAAACAACCAAAACCCATTCTGAACCCTTTATAGCAAAAGAAAGCCTTCTGTTGATTTTAATGGAGTGTGAAAAATGCACTGAATGAATAGTAAAAAGCCACTGAAGCCTGATCTGACTATTAGGGTGGGTGTAATGCATTGAGGTAAGCCACAGTGAGAGTTTTGGTGTTATCATATAAGATTTTATTGTTTCCTCCTCTGCAGATACACAGCTTTATTTCTTTTATACTCTGCTCCTCTCAGGGAACTGAGAATCCAGTTACCATAAAAATGTGTTATATAGAAAATTAATTTCAAGTTTCCATAACTTCATTGATTGGTAGTGGTAAAATTTAGTCATGATTTTGAAACAGAATGCCTTCTTACTGCTACACATATTAAAACAGAATCCAACTTGAGCCAATTTTTTAAATCTTGAGCACTCCAGATTAAAACATTTTCTCTCACTCTCTGTTCCATTTTGTTAGATGATTCAGAGTTCAGTCAATACTGAAGTTACATGGAAGGATTTATTCTTGCTGCATTGTGAGTTCAGTAAATATCCTAATGAGAAATTTCAGAAGTTACAAAGAGGAAAAGACTGTTAGAGGTCACCTAGTCTTATCCACTCTGTGCCTACACGGGTAGATCTTCCCTAATTACAGAGTTTATAGTTGATGAGGATGTTACAAGCCTGACCAAGCCTATTATTCCTCAGGAGAAGAAAAAGGTACTGCCTTATGGCTAAGGGACTGCAATCATTTTGTCTTTTCTGAACCCGATGTGTGGCTCAGAGAGTGGGAGTAGGAATAGCTTGAGGATCACACATTCATGTGAGACAAACCTGGACTGAAGTGACCTTTCACAAGTTTGACTGTATTTCTGTCTTCTGGTTTGTACCATTCTCTGACAGCACAAATTACTGATGTACCAGCCAGGTCTTTTCTGAAAGGCAGCATCACCAAAGGAAGTTACAGACAGAAAGATAGTTTAAACATCTCCTGGCTAAATGCAAGGGGAACATGCCTAGCTGGTGAGTTGTCAGTATGTTTCTTTGATAACTGCCCTTTCTAGTGAGGCCAAATACATAATTCCTAGCTGACAGTCATGAAAAGAAAGTGAAAGAAGTCTATGGTCAAGGAAGAGATTTTTAAATGAGTATTTCTCTCTGCCTCTCCAACCCTTTCATTTGGGATTTGTTCATTTAGTTATGCTACGTGTGTCGTTCTCTGTAGATAGTTTGCGATAAGTGGTTGTACTGGTTTTATCAAAAATTGACGGTCTTTCTTTTGTCTTTCTGTTTTCCTGGCTTTTTTTTTTCTGTCTTCTTTTCATCCTTCCAGGGGGAAATGTATGTAGAGCTGATGAATTTTTGTGCAACAATTCCCTCTGCAAACTACATTTTTGGGTTTGTGATGGCGAGGATGACTGTGGAGATAACTCTGATGAAGTTGCTGAAATGTGTGGTATGACATTATATTTT
This sequence comes from Cariama cristata, assembly GCF_000690535.1. Classification (NCBI taxonomy): domain Eukaryota; kingdom Metazoa; phylum Chordata; class Aves; order Cariamiformes; family Cariamidae; genus Cariama; species Cariama cristata. The sequence goes on from NW_009597352.1 coordinate 149,202, forward strand.
TCAGTGCTTTTCGTGTAAGAAAGAAAGAACTTACATGTAACATACATAAATATATAAGGATGTATGCCTCTAAGTTTTCTTTATTTTACTTTTAGAAGATTAGTTTGAAATATGGGATATAGTTTTCTATTGTTATTGCTACTCATGTAATTTCAGGTAAGATATTTGTAGGAAATTAATCTTTTTGTAGGAAATGCACAGATGGGAAAAAGTTACTTCAACATTGAAATGTTGATCATCATTAGACTTCCTACTTCCTTTGTTTTATTTCTGTCATATTTACTGATTCTCAAAAAGAAGTGTAATTACCCTTATCTCACAAAATAATTTCTGTCCCTAAATGAAGAAATTGTTCTGTAAACATTATTGAAGTGTTATCCCATTAGGTACCAGAAGTTAAAATCAAGTACCATTCATATGTCAAGTACAACTCTGTTCCCATGCCTGCTTATTGCTTTGATAAGGAGACATTAAAGAAGGTGCCGTACTAGCTGGGTAATAGCTGATTCTGGTTTTTTAATATACAGTGAAGTTTCCATGCCCTCCAACAAGGCCATACAGATGTAGAAACAACAGGGTTTGTCTGCGACTGGAGCAGATTTGCAATGAAGTTGATGACTGTGGTGATAACTCGGATGAAGATCACTGTGGTAGGTGATATTACCTTTCAAGGCATTCAGATCAAAGAAAACAACTTGAAGGCAAACTTTGTTACAGAGATCTGCTTGTCTTTCAGTAAAGCTTAGCTGGAGGTTAGTAGATCAGAATTTGAAATTGAAAGAAGTTAAGCTTGAAATAATTTCCAGTTGCTTAATGTTTCATGGTCATTCCCATTTGTATGTGTCTAAAATAATCTAAGAATCTTAAATACTGATTTATTTTTCTCTTACTAATTTGCAATTATATAGATAAAATCACATATAAAGCAAGACCATGTAAAAAAGATGAGTTTGCTTGTAATGATAAGAAATGTATTCCAATGGAGCTACAGTGTGATTGGTTTGATGACTGTGGAGATGGATCAGATGAGCAAGACTGCAAAATAAGTGAGTTTGGCTGACAAGATATGTTTTTGTGATTGTAGCAGAAAAGAAATAATTAACTGAGACTTTCATCCATGCAAAACCTGCTCAACAACACAGAAGTTAATTAAGTTGTGGGTTTTTTTAGTTAAAAAAAAGTTGATTCTATTCGTAATAGCAGAAGAAGAAGGCAAATTTTATAGCAATTCAGGTTGTAGTAGTGTTTAGAGTAGTTCTTGAGTTTTTGAGGTAGTTTAGCTATAAATTGGTTGTATTTTATTTCATATTTGCAACAACATAAATGTTAGTATTAAATTCTTTATGTGAAGTATCTCAATTAAATACTGTGAATTTATATGCATATGTAGGTAAATACTGTAATGTCATATATTTGTTTAAAATTTACCTGATGCTCTTTTAACAGAAAGATAAATTTGTTATTTGTTGTTGTTATTTTAGATCTCATTTTTAACAGTTTAAACAAATCTATCAGCGATTTTTTTGACTTTTTTTTATGTTTAGGTGTTGCTGAATATACATGTGAAGATAATGTGAATCCTTGTGGAGACGATGCGTACTGTAATCAAACAGAAACATCCCTACTGTGTCAATGTAAACCTGGATTTCAGAGAAACAAGAGGAATAGACAATGTGAAGGTACAGATCTTTTCCATCATCCCTTACTGTCAAGTATTTCTGTAAAGTCAATTGTGTAGTCAGTTTTCTATGCTGGAGAAGGAGATACATACTTTTTTCCGCAGAGTATAAACTGGTTCCTAGCTATGGGATTCAGAAATCACAAAAAGAAACTGAAAGGATTTACAGGATGTAGATTTATGCATTTTACCTGGAGAGGTTATCAAAGATTAACATTGGTTGTGGATGTTGAACGGTTCAGGTCAGACCATTAAATGATTTTATGATTTAAGGGGTAAATGGGTGATTTAAGGTCCAGTAGATTATTTAACTGAGCAATTGGGACTGCTGTTTAAGTTAGTATATAAGAATATTTTGAAATGCTTAAAATAATGAAGATGCATAAAACAAAATTGAAATGAAAATAAACAGATTGAAAGTAAAAATTCCTTAGAAAATGTAGTCTTAATATATATGTCACACTGGTCAGAGAAAAAGACATAGTTGTTATAATGAAAGAGTTGATCAGAAAGATAAGATAAATCTACCTTCCCAAGGAAAGGGTTGTGAATTCCTTTTCTTACTGGTGAGCGGTAACTTACCGAAAAAGTGGAGATCACTTCAGTGGGACTATCAGAGCGAACATATACTTGCATACAAAAACTTCACTTTTTGGCTCTTAAGAAAAAGATATACACGGGAGCTTTTCCAGTAAGGGATAATCATGTAGTTTTGACTGTACCAGAGGAAAGTATGTTGGAGATAATTGTAACAGACATTTTCATTCTCAAAGTTGATTTCAAGCTTTAATGATAATAGGTTGATATAGCAAGGATGGAGAAATAACATAAAAAAAAACTTTCTGATTGCGGCAGAAATAACATTAGTGATAATTGCAGAGTGTGGGTTTTTTTTTTTATTGTTGCAAGATATACCAATGCTTACAAGTTCCTTTTGTTCATCTGCTTTGTTCCAAGATTTTCCAAACATGTTAAATAATTATGTATTAAACTATAGGTATATAAATTGCAATTCTTTTCCTCATAGATATCAATGAGTGTATGGTATTTGGTGCCTGCTCCCAACACTGCAGTAATATTAAGGGATCATACAAATGTGCATGTGAGAAAAATTATAAGGAGAGGAATGACAGTTGCATAGCAAAAGGTAAGGCTATAAAAATCAAAATAGAGAGACAGTACTAAACAATTTGTTATGTACGTGGTTGGTAACACTAATGTGTTGCATATACAAATTATTTTTAGATAAATATTGCTTGAATAATGCACAGAAATAATTATCAAAACCACTCAGATTTACCTTTCATTTCAGTAAGCAGTAAATTCATATCACTTCCTTGTAAATGAACATACTTGATATGAAAGTCCATTTCCAACTCCAGCTTTCTCTGTTTACAGAAAGATAAACACAAATGAGAAAACCAGAGACTATATATTAGCAAGCCTGTAAGCATTATGGTGAAGCTTTAGAAGCTTGAGAGAAGAATCAAGTCTTCATAGAAACATGTTTTAGAACTTTGGGAATAAATTAAGTTGTATTTGAAATAAACATGTTTTGGTTTGTCTTGTTGAGAAATCTCACAGAAGTCATTTCAGTGGAGTTTTTCTAAGTATGGTCACTTAAGAATATACTCCTCATGTAAATCAGCTGCCTAGATCATGGTCTGGAGAAGGTAAAGAAATATGCACACATAGTTGTTATTTCTGTCTTTCATAAGGCAGAGGTATTGCACAAAATGGAGGTAATAGTTATGTCTGGGTATTACGTAACTTTTAAGTCATTTTAGAAATGAAACAAGCAATAATCCAGCGGCCTGAGTAAAATTAACATAATGTTTATGGATCTGTATCTGAATAACTGAAAGTATGATCATAGCATCTCACCTGCAATTTGGTGAGATTTTGGTGTGAATTTGGCTTATAGCTATACTTGGAGTCTTCAGTGCGGAACAAGTGTTGAAGTTACAAGGGGTGGCTCCTTATACAACTCCGTGCATACCTGGTACACAACTATGAGCAGTACCTGATCTGAACCTTATGACCAGTAAGCACATGTTGTGGACATATGTCCTAGAACCATAACAGATTGCATCATGTCAATTCCAGTCAATAATGTAGGTACACCCATGCTGCATAGTTAGATGGTGATAGTCAGATTTCTTACATGATTTGTTCATGTTTTCTTGAAGCAAACTTACCATGGGAAGATCATATTAATGAGTCATTAGTAATTTCCCCTATATGTAATGTGGACTTTATCAGGATTTAGCATCATTGCCTATTACTGAAGAAGCAGTCAGGATGTGACATGGGAATGAACAAAGTTACTAATGGATGATAGTGACTTGTTATAGAAACACAGACATAATTCTGAGGGCTGATAATTTAAAAATCTAGGAATCATTATCCTACATCTGAATTTTTTGCAAGCTTCATTTCCATTATAAGACAGTTAATGTTTCCCTCTTTCACTCATTGATACTTACTTTAATGGAACTTCTCTTTCTTCATGTGTTTAGCAGTAGTGAGGGAACAAATCATTTTTGGTATTGCATACTCATAAAGAGGAAATGTGTTGGACAGATATTACTATAAGTTGATTCTCTACAGATAAATGTGATAGAAATTGGAAAACTAAAGAATTGCAAATACATTCTAATGTATTCAGCAGATTTGAAACTTTCTCGAAACTTAATTAATAGATACGAGAGGGCATTTTCTTATGAATAACATACTTTACAACATCTGAATCAAGACGGTAACTAGGTATCCATAAATATCACCCATTCACAGGTATCCATAACTGTTCACTATCTGAAATGAGGAGATACAAGACACAACTGCATATATTCTGTAGCAGCGTTAGTCCAGTTTGCTCATGTTGCAGTCAATTTCAAAATGTCACTGCCTTCACTAAAGATACCATTATTACACTTTGAATTTCCAATTAAGCAGTTTAAAATAATGCTTATTGGCAACTTTGTGTTCCTTTAATATATACATTTAGGATCCTCTAGACATACCATGTGTATAAAAATATGTAGTGATTCATAAGGGTTTAATGCGTAATATCCCCTATTTCTGTATACTGCTTAAAGTGTTCAAGTTCTTATATTACATACTCCTTAAAATACAGTCTTAGGTGTCACAGTGTGAGCTTAGAGAGCATTCAAGTAATATATATTGATATCAGAGTATGAAGAGTTGCATTTATTGCCCAGACTGTAAGTGTTTTTGCAGTCTTCAACAATCAGAAAATAAATTTAATCTAAGAAATTATATCAGATAAACATCAAAAAGCTACTTGAGTGAAAAACACTGATTTTGCATTAATTGACATTTACCTTATTTTTGTTTCATTATAATAATCCCTAGGCTCTGAAGATCAAGTTCTCTATGTTGCTAATGACACTGACATCCTGGGTTTTGCATATCCATTCAACTACAGTGATGTTCATCAGCAAATATCACATATTGAACATAATTCAAGGATAACTGGAATGGATGCATATTTTCAAGGAGACATGATTGTATGGAGTACTCAATTTAATCCAGGAGGGATTTTCTACAGAAAACTTCATGACAGAGAGAGAAGGCAAAGTAACAGTGGCTTGATAGTAAGTGATCAAAATAAAAAATAACAACATGTGCTGATTTAGTAAATTAAAATGTCTATCTAAGAGAATTCTTTTGTTCAAATGGTATATATGTCTATTAATGCCTTTCCATTCAAGACTCTGACAGACTTGGTCAAGTCTCTAAGAAAACACAACTATAGTATTTAGAAGTTTTCTACAGAGAAATAAGCAGTAGGTTAGAAGCTTGGAAAGATAGCATACTGTCAAGATTTTTTATTTTAAGAGAGAAAAGAGAGGATATAATAGACATATATAAGCAACACATGGTTTAAAGAAGGCATTAATTTCAAATCCTTGGAATACAGAAAAGGTAGATAGGCCAAAGCCAAGTCAGATTCCTATAGTGACCATAGAAACGACGATACTGGCAAAGCTATGACAAACATTTAAAAATTAGAACTATAAGTATGTATTCCTTTATATGTTGAACTGCATAGTATGTTCTTTGAATAAGCATACGTGTAATTTTGCACTTTACAACAGAAATGTGTTTTTTTTATAACCCAGGGTAATTTCAAGCAGTCTTTACTTGAAAATAAAATAAATGCAGATTGATACTCATTTTGCCTAATATATTTCTACAAAATTCTCAAGGAAGTGTTAGTGCTGAGCTGAAGATAACAATGTGATCTTTACATTGGTTTTTTCTTGGCCAGTAATAAATCAGGTTAGAAATAACAGCTGTATGGCTGTTTCCTTAAACTTAGGAGAGGTAACAGTGATGACCTTACATCACATGAATGCTTTTATATACCCAGTAGAGTAAACAGCAGTAGCAACAGCAGACTAATCTTTCATCTGTCATTCAACTCTTACACATCTGAAACCACTTCTAAGTACCTTTCGTCCAAGGATATTTCCTTTGCAAATGAATGACATTCCTGACCTTTGATGCCAGCAGGGCAAAAAGCCTGCTAATGTAGACAGCAATGGACGCTGAAGATACCTTGTGTCTGTGATGGTACATATATGGGAAGAGTAGTTAAAAACCAGCACTTCCACCTGCCCAGCAGAAGAGTCTAGATTTTGTTGACAGAAAGTTTACGTAAAGTAGATCTAAAGTAGAAAATTATTCCTAGTGTTTCTAGTAGGTCAGGTATGTCGTTTGAATTTTGGGGAAGGATACTTTGAGAACCTAAGTGTGTACTGAAAACGTGGAGTAATTCTACTGTGCTATTTTTCTCATTTAAATATGTGGCAGATACCTGTGCCTAAGAAATCCTAATAGACACATCTCTGTATCAAGTTCATTATTAGAAAATAATGAACTTGTAAAGTCTTGTGAAGTTGAAGTGTTGGGGTTTTGATGTTATTTATTTATTTTATTTCTTTTTGGTTAATATAGAATCTTTGGGCTGGAAGGGACCTTTAGAGGTCATCTAGTCTGATGCAGATGCCTTCTGCAAGGATAAGTGTAGTCTGCTGACCCACAACCTCTCTAATGGATTGACACTTTCTTATAGGTCTATAAAATTGAACATAAGCTTCCTTGAGACTTCTTCATAGTCCAGGGGTTGAAATTTTCATAGCTGATTTGACATTTTGTCCCTGTTTAAACTAATGAAGATAAAATATTCTACAATTACTATTATTTTTCTGAAGTACTGAAATACTATTGCTTTTCATATCTCTATTTCACCATTATACAAGGATACTTTCGAGTCACTTCCTCTTAATTCATTATTATTGAAAAAAATATGTTTTCCTTTATTCACCATTTTCCCCTGTCTCTTCAGTGCAGGTAGGTGCTCGTGAAGATGCTTGATCCAAGCCATACAATGCTATTTTACAAATCTCTATGTGGAAAATGCACAGACTGTATTTGAATGTGTCTTGGACACATTTTAATTTGTATTTGTGAAACATTTACTTCTCGTTGTGCTAAACTATTCAGAATATTCAGCATTATCTCATTAGTACTCAAATATTATTGCCTTATATATAACTGATCAGGAGGTTAATTGGTTTTATAGTGTTGCTTTAATATTGTCACTTAAATTTGGTTTTGAAAAGCTTGAGAATTCCTTAATTTTAACCCAAGTTTTTTAATGGATAAGTTTTCGAAGGTTACATTATAACTTTTATATCTAGACTTTGATATGTAAATCAGGACAGTAAACTTGAACAAAGTCACCTGCATTTTCAGGTAATTACATTAATGCAAAAATCCATCTCAACTGAAATTGCTCCATGGAATTAGCATATCAAGAGCCTTCCTCAGAGAATAGCTTTAAGTATCTCTTGTATTTTCCTCTGAAAAGGGGTTTAGGCTTGTTACAAATTGAAGCATTAAAGGAAATAGTAAATATCAACTCTTCAGAGCGTATTGACAGATGCAGAAGAGGTTTGAATTCCAGTCCAGTTAAGATGGTATAAGTGATTTGGTGATAACTGGTACAACTGTTTACTGGCATAATCTTTGGAGAGACATATGTAAGTTATCTGAGGTGAACAGTCAACACAGAGTGACTTGCCACTTAAACTCAAGTGACATTTTTCATGGAAGAGGACACAAAGCTGAACATTAAAGTATTTGTACCATATAATAGGAAGAAAAACATAGGTTTTGTAAGGTATCCGGTTAGTATATTAGCAGCATGCTCCAAACCCACTGTCTGAGAGCTTAACGAGGACCCTTAACCACTCTTGTGGTATATCCATGTATATACTCCCACCATTTGCCCCTGGGCCCAGTGAAATTCAGTGCATCACTCTGAATGGAAACAATTTCTAGACTGTTTTCTCTAAATAGCATTAAGTTATGGTTTTACCTTAACGCTCTAGCTCTGTATGGATGAAGCTTATGTACTTAGGAGACCCTATCTTTCTGGAATCAGCTAGTTGGGATTTTTAAATGGTACTGCTTATGTAACACAAATGGTGGTTTGGTGGGGCATTGCACCTACTGGGCTGGTCAACTGTCGAGGAAAATTTTCTCTTTTGGCAAGTAAGAGTCTAAATATTTTCTAGTATTATTGTTTCTCATATATTTTTAATGTTCTACTAATATGTCATTAGATAATGTATTATTTTAATGAAGATATTTTAAGCAACGGTAGATCATTGGTTTACTTTATTCCACAGCAATGCCATACCAAAACCATCTGTAGAGTAAACAGAAAAAATATTGCTTCACATGTGCTTATGATATAAATGCCATTTGTAATTAAGTCTTCCTGTGTTAAAATGCTAAGCATTGCAAGGTGATGGGTTCCTGCTGCATGTATAATGTATTTTTTCCAGTCAAGCTCAACTTTAGGGGTTGAAAATTTTTCTGTAATCCACCATTATTATCAAAATGGTTTCCAAATCCAAGCTGTTACTGCAGCTTCTTCTTTTTTTCCCTTTGTTTTTCTTTTTCTTTTCTTTTTTTTTTTTTTTTAATTCTTTACTTTCAAAACAAGTTTTACAATAGGTGTCAGTTCTGATCAAAAGTCATCAAGCTGACAAGGTCTGTAGTTGTGTAGAGTCTCCCATACTATAAAAGGCGATTTATAGTCTCCCATACTATAAAAGGCCAGTTTTTCTAATAAGTTGTTGTTTGTTATATTTAGCATCAAAGTGGGCTAAAATAACTGTAGACAATGTTAATGTGATTTTGTTCCTGTATTATCATCCTTATTCTGTATGCAAAATCATTCTTCAAAATTAACATAATCCAAATAAGCTATTAGGTAAAAGCTCATTTACAGTAAGTAATTTTCCTAGACAGTATGAGAAGATGCATAAGACATCAGAAATGTGATGTAGCTAGGCTGAAACTTAACGAACACAACTGAGAATTACACAGCCATAGCACCACCTAGTTTTTTATTCTCTTTTTTTTAATCTCTTACACCAGATGGCTCCTTTCCGTTTCTTCTGGTTATCTCCTTGTTCATTTGTTCTTTAATATGCACCTCAGCATTACTGGAATTTCACTTCTATTGTATAGTTGAGAAGAATGAGAAAGGGTCAGTGTTAGTAAGCAACTCACCCTTGTTCCAGAATCTTTTTAGGATGTCCGTGTGTCTCATCTGCTTCTACTACCAGCTTTCTGGGGACTGTTTCTCACTCTGCGTGGTAACACCCATCATGTGCTTACCAGATTCCAAAAAAAGCAGTCTTACTGTAAACAGTCGTTCTTGAACAGTCCAAAAAAAGGCAAGGACCTGTGCTGTCCATGATAGCTGCTCTCCTTTTAAAAGAGTATTTGGTTCGAACCTTGTAGGCCGGTGCCATTACACCTTGCAGTCTCCAAAGAAATAACTGGAGATCTCCAGCTATGTGAGACTTCTTGACACAGGTGCCTGAATATTACTCAGAATTAAAAGGAATTTGGATTAAAAATACAATGATGCTTATCTGCAAATGCCCACATTTTTGGGTATCTTGTCCTTTACATGAATGTTGCTTGGATAATATAACAAATTATTAAAAAAAAAAAAAAAAAAAAAAGGTTGTCGCATGCAAATGCTACATTTCTTGAAAAAAAAATAAAAAAACAAAACAGTTTATTTTTGTGGTATTTCTGGAAGCATATGCTGCAGGTATCATCATTTCATAATAAAGAATTACGATACATTATTTTGTTTAACTTTAAAAAAAATGACAGTGACCCTGGTTTTAAAGAAATCCTGTTTTGTAAATGCAGTGGTGGATTTTGCTGCTTTAGTAGTCATCTAAATAGAAAGTCTGGGTTCTGTATATCTTTAGCACATGCATTCTATGATGTTTTTGCAGAATTAAGGGTTTGTGAACAATGAACTATCTAAATTGACCCTTGCAGTTCTATTATTTCACCTAGAGAATGAAATTACCTTTATTTTATGATGAAAATAGTCTACAAATGTCTTGTGATATTAGGGAACTCTAATAATTGAGGAAAACACGTTATTTGAGGATTTTTTTTTCCTGATTTTTAGTTACGTAGCTTAGTAGCATTCCATTACTGCATTTGTCAAGGAATAGTCATTTTTTTGATGATAGTTTAACTTGATGTCATTATAGGTAAACAGGCAAACAATTGCATATATATTTAGCTCATGTGGGTCATGAACTTTTTATGATATGCTGCTTTCATGTTAGAAGTAGTTGGGTAGTCCTGTTTTACAGATTTTACTTCTCTCTGCAGGAATTCTACTAAACTTTAGAGAAACTTGTTCATATGTATCTCCTATTTGCAATATGAACTTCTTTCCTTAGGACCATTTTTTAGGATCTAGGCCTTCATGATAACTGTGAAATCATGACAGAGATACTACAGTTTATAATTTCAAAGTTATAATCAGTCAAGCCTCTTTTACATGTGAAGCTGAATATTGCACTAATTCTAGTTTTAATCAGTGGTGGAACTCAGCAACAGTTAACAGCAAGGGAAGAGAAACATTAAAAAAAAATGTCCTTACAATTGCACACTAGTACTGGTCAGAATACAGAGGCGATTTTATGCAGTTTTCTAAATTCAGTGATTTTATTTATCCTTGGCAGACTGCTGAGCAGCCATACCTCAAGGTGGTCTCAATTTTCACTGAGGGCTTTGGGATATGACATCATACCATAGTTCTGCATGGAGTCTAATAGCTCTGTAATCTTAATTCTTCCTTTTCCTTTCCTTTTGAATTACTGTATGTAACATTTATTTATTTGCTTCAATATCAATAGTTCAAGTAGTTCATGCCTAAGTGCCTTTTTCTTAATGTAGGTGGGCTTAGACTTGAGAAAACGGTTTTGAACCATTGTCTTGTTCTTCTGCATTGAATAGTACTGTCAGAAGACCACTTAGAGTTTATCTCCTACAGGTGGAATTTATGTCTTTCCAATGCAGTGCTTTTAAATATTTCACCATATTAAAGGTAAAAGTTACTTAACTGTAAGAAGTTACATAAATCTGTGACTATGCAGCTGCTGTGAAAGATCATTTCTGTAAATCTGACTTTAACATCTGTTCCTTTTAGTGTCCAGAATTCAAAAGACCTAGGGGCATTGCTGTTGACTGGGTTGCTGGAAATATTTATTGGACTGATCATTCCAGAATGCATTGGTTCAGCTACTACACAACTCATTGGACTAGTCTGAGATACTCCATCAATGTAGGTCAATTGAATGGACCTAACTGTACAAGACTGCTTACAAGCATGGCAGGAGAACCATATGCAATTGCTGTAAATCCCAAAAAGGGGTATGTATGTTTCAACGTGACTCTGTTTTGGTAATTGAACAAAAATGCAGAGTAAGAGAAATAAAATGATGTCTACAAATGTCTAAACTGTTCCAAGTCATTTACTTAATTTTCCTGCTCAATTTAGCTGTATGTAAATCAGGATCAGTTATCTCCCATCTTTCAGGTAGGTTGAAAGGCTTGTAATAATTTAATATCAGTGAAGTGTTTTGAGGCTCTGTATAGGCAACCAGCTTATTTTTTATGTTTAATCCTTTTAGGATGATGTACTGGACAGTTATTGGGGATCGCTCTCACATAGAGGAATCATCTATGGATGGTACTCTGAGAAGGATATTGGTTCAAAAGAATTTACAAAGACCTACAGGTATACATACAGCTTATCCATTTCTCCTAATTACATGGCACTTGCTAACTCAGTGTAAATTTGTTGGCTGAATTCCAGTTTCTTTGTTTAGGGAAAAAAACAAACAAACAAGCAAAACCAACAAACAAACAAAATCCCCACACTTTAAAAAAATATGTATTCTAGTTATTCATATGCAGTTACTAATCAAATTCTTAGTTCTATTTTCAAATGATCCATCTAATATGACTTAAACTTTTGTAACAAAGGTTAACATGATGATTTTTACAAAGCAGTTTCAAAGGACTATATATAATCTGTTAAAATATGATTTGTTCAATAACACAGAACAAGCAAAATCAATTCAGGGAACACCAGTTAGTGGCGAGACATATTTTTTTAAGGATACATATGAAATCTCACAACCTGTTCTAGTTACTTTCCTGAATACACTGCAAAATAGTATAAACCAAGGTTTAGGTATTCAAAGAAGCAACAATTTAATTATCTCAGTATTTTACAGAACTATTTTGAAGCTTGACAGTACATGTTGAGATCTTGTGAATTACCATTAAGACTCCATTGGCAGAATAAAAGTAATTTTTATGACAAAGGAAATGATAAATCCAGAATGAAATGTATCTCTCTTAAATAGCAGCATCCCATCTTGAAACCACAAATGATTTGTTCATGACCCATTCTCTCATGCAATATTTGATGTTTCTTTAGGCTTACAATGATAAATGGTTATTATTGCATTGCAAATTAGAGATTGTCCAACTTTGGTACGTGCATCTATTGAAACATAGGCTTCTTTCTAGAAGATGCTATCTGAATATCTAAGCATCTCAGAAGCTGTCACTATCACAGCAACAAGTTATTTTATATTTTAACAAACTTAAGTCCCATGCTAACTTGAGCTTATGGTGTTACATATCCCAATTGCACTCATCCCTTAAAGGAAATAGTCTTTATTGACATGGTTAGATTGAAATATAGCAACTTAAGAAATTACGTATGTGATAAGGAAAGCTTTAAGTAGAGGAAGCTTATGCTCCTTAGGTAAGTAAGAAGCACAATAGTAATAGTAATAAAAAATACATAGTCAATAGTAAATTCAGTAAGAAGCTTCTGATTATTCAGACTGAAAGGCAACAGTATTTTACGTTTATTAGGATTGTTACAAATTCTTTACTGAACTTCTCACATAAAACATTGTGAACGTATCAGATATACAGATCGTTAGATTTAGTTCTAATTGCTGGAGTTGTGCTTTTTTGTCTCTTATTATCAGTCTAGTTGATTGCCAACGTTACGTCCTATGGAACCAGTCACTACTTCCTTGGTCATTAAAGGGTGTTTAAGCCCTCTTTTGTTTTGTTTTGTTTTGTTTTGTTTTTTCCCATCAGTATTGGATTAGTGAATTTATTGAATTTTGTAGGTAGTAATGGTATCAAACTTATCTGAAAATGCAAGCATTCACTTCTTCCCTGACCGGAAGCAGAACTGCAAGAGCTTTTCTTCATAAAATTTTCCTTGATATATTTTATATAGAAAAGTTGCATATAAACATTTTACCAGACCTCTATCTCCTTACAAGGATGAATAAAATGAAAATTAAGAAAATTAGCAGAATTACCAAAAATGAGCAGAGTTTGCAAAAAGGGAATTTCTCAAATGCCTTACCACAGGATTGCATTTTCCTGTACCTATGGCTGAAAACACTTTTGTGGCATCCTTCTGTGCTTTTCTTCCTTTACTTCAAGGTAGAAAGTACACATTTATGGAGTCGTAATTTTTCATCAGATATTTCACACAGATCCATGTCTTTCTAGAGGGAATGCAAAGAAAGGGTCCAAGCCTTTAGTATTTCCTCCCAAACGAGACTGTACTACTATTCTTTAGATGAAGTTTAAGATTTTGCTAAATATATGTGTTCCACTGCTCTTAAATGTATTACTAAATATGCCTTTGCTGTTTCAAGTAAGAGACGGTGAGAGTTTGAGCATTTGGGTTTGACTTCACAGGATTTACGTAAAAATGACTATCACAGGAGTGCTGTCCATATAAAACAAAAATAAATACTTTTTTTACATTATGTTATCTCTGATACTGTGAAAGATACATTGGGAATATTATTTATTTATTATTTGATATTTAAATATTCTTACTAAAATGCAAAGAATAATTTAAAGCTGGAGAGTGGAGACTGCTTCTGAAATATTCCCCCTTACAGGTACCATGTGTCACGCAGAGTTGACACATTGTGATTGTCTTTTACCAGAAATTATTCTCTTTAGCTGATTATCAGTGTTTCTTTTATAGAGTTTTTTTTTTTTTTAAAGGAATTGCAAATGTAAACATATTTCACTGGTCTGGGCGTCAGAGTTCCTCCACTTCCTCTCATCTATCTGTAGCTAGTTAATTTATAACCTTAAGAGGAGCATTTCTGCTGTTATGTATAATTTCTTTTGATGTTTTTTCTCTGACTTACTTCCTTACATAAATAGGAAGAAAACACTTTTTCCCGTTCTTATTAAAAATACACTATAACTTTAAAAGCTCAGAATTAAATTATTTTACAGTTCAAATATTTTTTCAGGCTGAAGCTTTAGACATGACCTAAAATGGCATATTAATCATTTAATCATCCTCTATGAAACATGGACTGCTTGATTTAACTGTTTAGTTGTTGCCTAGAGGCTGGGTAGTCACAATGTTATCTATCTTTTATTCTCATTTGTGCTCTCAGTCACTCACTCTTGTGCTTTCTTTTCATATGTATGCAAATATGTACATCTGTCAATATTGCTATTTAAGTCTTGCAGGACTAATGTAATTAAAATAATCTGATTTTTAATTCTGTAATAATTACTGTGAAGTATTGATGATAAAAAAGAACACAATTATATACTTGTGGAGACAGGATAGGTTAGGAAGACTCTATGAAATTTGAATGCCTTGTTTTTAACGTGTGGTCACACTGGTGCTACTGCATAGAAATCTATTGACGTAACATTTTCTATTGGTAGAGCAAATTACAGGATTAGATTCTATATTTAATTCCCACCTGGTATATATCCCTACCTGCTGAGGACAATGGATTTGAAAAGGTATTGGCCTTGGAAGAGTAAGTTAAAGGTAAAAAACAACGGTTGCCTCAAGGGGAAGGTTTAAGTGAAAGGTGTTGTAGTTTATTCTCCTTGATTTCCAGTCGTGCTTTTTCGTTGTCACCATATTTTATCTTCACAAGAATGTTAATGATATAAAAATGTATAGTTACATAAAAATATTTTCTTCTTCAGATTTTAGATACCTATTTGAACTTTATTTTCTTTGTAGGTCTCGTAGTTGATCAGTTCAGTCAGCGTTTGTTCTGGGCTGATTTTGAATTGTCTGTTATTGGCAGCGTCCTTTTTGATGGTTCCGATTCAGTTGTGTCTGTGAGCACTAAACAAGGTATGGAGAGCTTTTATATAAATGATTTCTATTTTATTTTATTTGTCTGAAGTTTCACTATTCAGAGAAACTATGTAAGCAAAAAGCAGTGATTATTAAGTCATGTTAGTTGCTTTTGTTAGATAATACTTCAGATATCTAAACAAAAAGATATTTAAGGTAAGATAATTTTAGCTTTAAGATAATCTGATAAAGTTACTTTAGGGGATCAAATATTCAGTGATATATGCAAATCTCCAAGTTTGGTATCTGATCATTAGCTTAGGTATTATCAAATAACATTGTGATTAATTTTTATGCTTGACCTCACTTGGACTTACATAGCAACAGGAGCACCTTGACTAGTTAGAAATTAGAGCTGTCTGCATTGTACAGGAATTGTGTAGTTTATAGAACAGTTGACGTGAATCAGTTCTGGGAAAAATAATGGGTTTGGCTTTCGGGTCAGTAAGTAATCACAGAATTCTGCTAACAGAATGTGAATGAGGAAAGTTCCTTTCGTAAGAAAAGAGATTCTGGTTAAGTGAACTTTGTTTTTATAGAATTGCATGTTGACTTTATAACAAGTTGATAATATATGTAACAATTTATGAAATCTGAGTAGAAAAGAGAGGAAACACATTAAAAATTTTAAAAACTTGAAAGCAGGCTTTTTGGGAGAAGTGCTTAGTAGGCAATTGGTAGTGGAATTTCATCAAGATGATATTACATCTAGTGCTACTGAATGTTTTAACCAATGATCTGGAACTCACCAGAGGGTTCTGGAAGATACTAGGAAAAATCTCCCATAAACCAAATTGAGCAGGACCAGATTTAAATAATCTTATTCTGGTTTAATAGCATTTTATTTCACAACTTGGATCAATACACATGTAAGTAGTCTTCTCAAGGATCACTTGTAGTATAGGGATATGACTACCTGACAAGTTGAACATGAGCCAGCAATGTGCCTTCATGGCCAAGGCCAATGCTATCTTGGGGTGCATTAGGAAGAGTGTGGCCAGCAGGTTGAGGGAGGTTATCAGGTTATCCTCTCCCTCTACTCTGCCCTGGGGAGGCCACATGTGGAGTCTTATGTTCAGTTCTGGGCTCCCCAGTTCAAAAAAGACAAGGAACTACTGAAGGGAGTCCAGCCGAGGGCAATGAAGATGATGAAGGAGCTGGAGTGTCTCCCTTATGAGGAAAGGCTGAGGGAACTGAGTCTGTTCAGCCTGGAGAAGTGAAGACTGAGAGGAGATCTAGTCATTAAGGGTGGTCTCAAAAGGATGGGACCAGACTCTTTTCAGTGGTACCCAGTGACAGATTAAGGGGCAACGGGCACAAACTGAAACTCAGGAAGTTCCATCTGAATATGAGGAAGAACTTGTGTACTTTGAGGTGGCAGAACACTGGAACAGGCTGCCCAGAGAGGTTGTGGAGTCTCCTCCTCTGGAGATATTGAAAACCTGCCTGGATATGATCCTGTGTAACTTGCACCTACTTTGGCGGGGTGGGTTGAACTCAGTGATCTCCAGAATTCCCTTCCAACCCTGATGATTCTGTTATTCTGTGACTACAACCTCCTGTAACACTGAACCACAGCATGCAGATGCCTGACAGCAGATTTTAGAAGACAGTAGCTCCTCCTCATAAGTTTGCTTGAACCTCTTTTGGTTATAGTATTTCAGGGTGGCTAGGCTGTAATCTTATCACGAAATACATCCTTAATGCTTGTGTTCCATGCTTGTGGCTGGTACAAAGACTGACAGAGTATCCTACATTGTGTTTTAATGTGTCTCAATAGTAATTCGTATTTTAAGAATAAATGTGAGGTTATTCTTCAAAGGAAAAAAGAGACACGACAGTGCTACAGAATAGAAGGCATGTAAGTTGATGACTGTCAAAATATTTTATAGCATGGAAGGGCTATATTACACTGTGCCAAATGCAGCAAATTTGAGGTTTATAAAGGGAAAAGTGGAATGCAGAGACTTTGTTACTTCCATACATAGCATTTGATACTGAACTACAAGATCACTAAATCAATGTCACCTTTTGTCTTCTGTTGACATTTATAGTTACTATGGAAAAATTAGAGAAATAGCACCAAAGGAAAATTGGCGGAGTTTAGAAATTGCTTTTCAATGAGAGTAAAAACTACAACCCATTTAATTAAATGAGCATGAAATAATGAATTGGAATTTGTAAATATTTTTATTGAAATAAAATTCTGATACCAAGTATTGATAGAGTGGAAAAACAGTAGGAACAAATAAAGGCTCGTAATTGAAACTAAATAAATACAAGTGAAATATAAAACCACTTTTACAGTAAATGGGGATAGTAGTAGGAATAAAGTTATCACAAGGAATCATGGTTTCTGTTTCTTTATGGCTTGAAATCAAGAAGAGATGTGTGTCTGGCAAAGAAGTTTTAGTGAGAAGCTATTGCCTTGTTACATGGGAAAATGTGTGAAATTCTACAACCAGTTGTGCATAAGACATCCAACTTTAGGAAATCCAACAGTGATCCAATTGGCACTTGTAGCTCTTAAAAATGAGGAACTGGTAGAGTCTTAATATTTTATTTTGGATTAATTTACTATAATTATGAATTAAAATAAGTGTAGTATGAAAGCTAGTATTTCAAATATGTTAAGAAGAACCTGAAGAAATGTTTTGCCAGAATGGTTTCTTTCATGTACAGCAAAATAATCTGTGTCTTCCTTGTCACATACTTCTAGTCAAACTGTTGTACCTAACTATGTTCTAATTAGCTAGTTGTTACTGTAGGGTTTCCCTACTTTTCCATAATCAACCAGTTTCTGAGGCTGAATTGTGAGGAAAGCTAATGCAAAGCTTGAGATTTTAGTTGCTTATAGTATGGGAAGAGTTCCTTTTAAGAAGATTGCTTCTTTAAAGGCGATCTTTGTGGGTACAAAATAAGCTGTCTGAATAACAATGTATTTAGGTGATATTGAAGTTTTTAAAACAAAGTTGTTTGTAATTTTAATATGACTATGTATTTGTATTTATTATTAAATTTTATTTAAGGTTTACTGCATCCACACAGAATTGACATTTTTGAGGATTACATATATGGAGCAGGTCCTAAAAACGGTGCATTTAGAGTGCACAAATTTGGCAGGAGCCTTGTAGAATATCTAAGTGTGGATGTTGATAAAGCAAAAAGTGCCTTGATTTTTCACCGCTACAAACAAATGGACTGTGAGTAAGCATAATTACTTTAAACTCGTTATTGAGCAAGTTCACCTCGGGGCGGCGCGGGGGGGAAGTAACCAAGTTCCATACATATAAAAAAGAGCCCAGATTTAGTCATATTTCTTTATATAAGTTTGATTTGGATTTTGTGAGGCATTTTCTCTCATTTGAAAGGATATTAAAAAAAAATGCTTGCTTTGTGTACCCACACTGTAACTGAGGTATAAAAAAAACTAGGAGAGCGCTGAATACAAATACCTCTAACCACAACTAGATGAGGCTTTTTATTGCATATTACCAATACATTTTTTGTTACTGGAATAAATTCTGTCCTGGTGTAAGTCTTTCACTGCCATTTGAGTGTGTTTGCTGACTTCAGGCTCTTGATATCCTGGAAACTGGAAGTGTATCAGAATATTTATATCTGAATATTTATTTTTTTCCTAGTTCTAGAATATAGTGTAATTCTTAAAAAAAAAAAAAAAAAAAATCAATATGTTTAATATTTTGTCTTTTTAAACAGTGCCTAATCCATGCTTGGACCTGACATGTGAATTCATTTGTTTACTCAACCCTTCTGGTGCAACATGTGCTTGTCCAGAAGGAAAATCATTGGTGAATGGAACATGCATTGATCAGAGCCTCTTAGGTAGGTATTGAAAACCGCATGAGAACCAGAAAATAAACAACTGGTCAGTTTTTGTCATTGCAAAAGGCTAGGCTGTCTGCAAATCAAGAGTTTTGTGATGTTGTTCAATAGACATATTACTTATCTGAAATGGAAATGAAATATGAAGAAGCCAGATCCCTGATTCAAAAAACCTGTTTATATTCATCAAAATGAAAAATGAGCTTTAAGCTGAACTGATACAAGATGATATTTAAAAGTGAATGTGTAAATATGTCAACCAAAAGAAGTTTGGAAAGCTCTGAAGCGTTTTGGATTCCATATTAAACATTAGCCATTCAGGAGAACAAAATAACCTTAAAGACCAGTAAGAAACATCTCTGTTTAGACTGCAGCAATAGTCAAAAGGCAGTAAAAGCAACATAGCAAATAATAATGACTTTGAAGTAACAGGCAAAAAAAAAAAGAAAAAAAAGAACTGAAATATTTTTTATCTAAAATGATATCTTTCGGTAACATCCTTAATGGCTGATTCCAAGACACAGGAAACCAGACTTCATGGTAAAAGAGCTGCTAAGTTCTTGCTATGTTTTAGCAGAAAAGAAGCTTCTTTTCCATAGAAGAAGATAATTAAGTACTCTAAAATTGGTCCCACTCTAATTGAGGGCAAACCTAAGTGTTCAGACTGTTGGAATGAGTTCTTAGCCAGCTTGAATTTTAAAACATTCTAGAAATCATAGAATAGGATATCTTATGTGTATGAGAAGTCAGAATATATGCTTTTCTAATGTTTAATTCCAGGCTCAGAAGTGTAAGCGATACATATTTGGTGAGATCCTCAGTACTTAAAATGCTCAATTTAGCAATTAAATTAATTTACCTGAAATGTCATCATTCTGTGGAGAAAATCTCACTTATTTTTACTTATTTTTATATATATATA
>NW_009597353.1:0-1899 GCF_000690535.1 Cariama cristata
CAGCCCCGTGGCGACCCCCGGGCAGGACAGCTCCACCCCAAGCCCGCGCACAGACGGGCACTGCACGCAACAGGACCCTCATATACAAGAAGACCACTCGCAAACCAAACAGCTGCCGGAGGAGGGAAGGCGCTGCCGAGCACGAAGCCCTGCGGTGCCCCAACAGGGCGGCACGGATGCGCCCCGGCGGAGCTGGGAGGCGCAGTCAAACGCCACGGCGCGTTGTTACCGTGAAAGTCGGTCAGAAGCGCCTTCTAAGGCTCGGTTTGGAGTTTTGGAAACAAGGCATTCCTTCATTGCAGCGCTGGACGCACGGGGGATCGTTCAGCCTAACGTGCATGTCAAGCCAGATGAAGATATACATTATATACAATAAAATATTTGCATATTCATAGTACACTGCATATTCATTGTTATTCACACTTAGGATTGGTTACAAGTTTCTCGCCTCTAATGTAAATTAATACGCACCCTCAGGCAGCACTGATGAAGAAGCCTTTTCATCAACTACACATGCTCCCCAGGTGGGGTTTTGCCCTCTTTCAGAGGGGCCAATTGAGTCAGCGGTCGCGATCTCCCCCCGCCGCCTTTACCTTTCCCCCAGTTACTGCTGATTTCTGCTGACTTCACACTTCATGTGGCAACTTCCCAGCCTAATGATGATCTGGGGTAGGATGTTTCTCTTTATCAGTCTTCAGTTGCACTTCAAGGACAGTAGTTAGCAAGTGTGCAGATCTACGAGCTCATACAATAGTACTAGTGAGACTCTCGGTTTTGGCTTAGCAGTTCCTGCCCCCCCATCACATTCTGCATTCCTTAGGTCAGGCGGCTCTTTTGGCCTCAGAAACTGGTTCCGTTCCTCTGCCCGGCCACCTGTTTCTTGCCTACGTCAGTGTGACGGAAAGATGCCAGCCATGAAAGAAGAAGGGCTGACCCCCGTGATCCCTTAGCTTTATACTGAGGATGACGTGGAGGGGATGGAATACCCCACCGGTCAGTTTTCGGTCACCCCTCCTGTCTGCTCCTTCCCGCAGGTGCAACCCTTTTACGCCTTTTCACTTGCGGAACATGAGAGCGCCAGGAGTGACCCTGGATCCCACAGGAATAAGTACAAACATGGGCCTTTCTACATACCAATCCTACCGTTACCTTGGTAACAACTATAAACAGCAAGCGTTATCAATTCTGAAAGCAGATACTGTCTGAAAAACATGTAGTCAGCTTCAGAAAGTGCAGTTACTTAGAAGAAACTTAACTGAAGGAAAACCTACTGAAAGGAGAATTGGTCCTGTTTTAGCCAAACCAGGGCACCCTTCCCGTGACACCTTCAGAGTCACTACTGAAGCAGTATTCTTCAGTTTGGTGGGTTCTTCAGCTCCTGCTGCTGCTCTTCATGCGACAAGTCACTGAGTAACTGCTAGCCTCCTCCCTGTTTTTTCCTTCAGCGACAGGATTCGGTTCTGGTATTTGAGAGGAAAAAAACCCTGATCACACCCGTCCACCCTTCTGCCCTACCCCTTGACTAGAGCCCTGCAACGAACTTTCACAGCTCTCACCTCCCCACCACAGCAGTCTGTCTCAGTGCGTCATGCCTGTACCGCATCAAACCAGGACACCAGATCTGAGCACAGAGCTGAATGCTGGGTGGCACAGGGGCAGGTTACAGCCAGTGCTCTGACCACAAAAGTAACGTCCAGTTGAGGAGTTAGCAATCCACATAGCCGTTTCCCTGAAAAGGTGCAGGCCTGTGCTCTGCTATACTGCACGTATAGCTTGGCCTACGTTTGGAAGTGCAGCAGAACAGGAACACACATACCAGCAACACTTTACAGTTGGTGTTTATAGCTTGGTTTTGGCTTCACCACCTTCATTGCTTTTCTCTGGACATGCTCCAGCAGC
>NW_009597354.1:0-17163 GCF_000690535.1 Cariama cristata
GGGGTGTGTGGGTTTTTTTAACATTTACTTGAAATACTCCTGTATTGAAGTGAGCTGATGATGTGCAAGACTGGACAAGGCTCTGTGCAGTATCTTTATACTTAGAGAAGAGTATAAGGTTTGAGTTGATCTGTGGTCTACTTCTGAAGACATTAACTATTCTCCAGACTTTGGTTACTGTATTTGCCTGTGATTCATCTTGATGGCATCTTGTAAATCTGTAGACCACCAAAAGAGCAGGAAACAATTGAAAGTAGCTGGTTACGCACTAGTCGTGCTCAGCAGATTTCATTTAAAAGTGTCTTGATGCATGCACAGTGCACAGAAAAGAAATTTGGTGTTCCTCAGCCATCTCTGCCTGTGGGCACTCAACTGCATCAGATCTGCTGGCTGGGCTGGTGTAAGAAAACGAAGCGCTCTGCCCCATGGCAGAAGGTGCCAGGCCCTCAGGGCTCCATGCCTCCTCCCTTTCTTCCCCTCATCCCTTATTTCAGAGGGCTCTTAGAAGTACATCTGCTTTCTGATAATGCTCTTTGTTGTACCTGCAGTTTTAGTCCTTAACAAGCCATCTTTTGTCTTCTCTTCTGGATCTCAAGCTTTTTGATACGCTTCAGAGTGCAGAAACTGGATTTTGGCAGCCCTGCAGCTGCAGGGGCTTAACCTGGGGCAGGGGCTCCATGGGCAGGGGCTGCCACGGGAGGGTTAGGCAGGGAAGGCTTCTCCCAGGGCCAGCTTGGAAAGGCAGCTGAGGCGCTGGCCTGGAAACAGGATCGTTACCCACAACAAACCAAGAAAGGTGGTGTTAATGGATCTGTCAGAGCTAGACAGAATTTTGTCCATCTATTATTTCCAAAGACTTGTATGTGTTTTTTTTAAAAAACTCTTTTGATGGCCTCTCTGGAATCCGGTAACTTCTTCTTGTATGGAAGCGAGTGGGGGATTGTTCCCACCGGGATGTGGTGTTGGCCTGAAGTTCAGCATCGTATTGTGGTTGAGACCTGAAGCACGGGGAGGTAAATTAAGAGTAATGATCTCTTTATTCCTGACCTTAATCATTTGAGTTTTTGTCTTTCTCTAAATGATTTGCAGAAATGAAAATTACTTCCCTTAAAGGATATTACTTTGGCTAAGATGATTTGTTGAGACATATGGCTTAGTGTGTCTAATGCCTGACGATTATTTGCATTTGATTGTTTCTACTATAGATGTGTTGGAGACTCTTCTGGTTGATGAGTAGAAATCATATCTGAAATACATATATGTAGTGGGAGTAAATAATCACAGGTAGGCTCTTCTGAGGTGTAGCAGTGTCAAACTTTGGAACAAGTGACATTTGCTTTTTTTAATTGCAAGGGGAACAAATCAATTGAATGGAACATTAAGGCATGTCAGTGTTTGTGTAGATTCAGTTGTTTTAAGTAATAAACATTTTCACTTTAGATAATATACCCTACATTTCTTGCACTGATTTTGTAAATTAAATGTATACTAGCATATTGTTTTAAAAATGTTTGTTTAATTAAACATATATGTGTGTATTATATAGGTTTTGTATATATCTCATCTGAAACAAAAGTTCTGTGCGGATTTATTCAGGCATCTTGTTCAAAGCTCTTAATTTAATACATAGCGAAACTCTACCTTAAAATAAGAAATATATTTTCAATTATTGAATGCAATAAAGATCTTTTATAAGCCTGTGCATTTTATTTTTGTATCTTAGATTTATTGTATCATCTATAAAGGAAGTAATATGGCCACTATAAAAAGTTATGGCAGGCTTTGCAGCTATATTTTTTTTTAAGGCACTGGTTGAGAAATGGCACGGATTTCACCTTCTTGAGGAGAT
Organism: Cariama cristata; assembly: GCF_000690535.1. Classification (NCBI taxonomy): domain Eukaryota; kingdom Metazoa; phylum Chordata; class Aves; order Cariamiformes; family Cariamidae; genus Cariama; species Cariama cristata. Next base: position 1,850 of record NW_009597354.1, read on the forward strand.
TCAAGGTGTGCTGGGAAATGAGAGAGCTTCTACAAGAAGAATCAGGAAGAGGTAGTGCTATACTAGGGCTAATTAGAGGGAAAGAAGTACTCTTTATGAAAGAAGATTTTATCCAAAATACATTGGAAAATACCATCTCAAAGCCCTCCCCCTTTTAATGAATAGAAATAAAGTTAATGTTGGCAGATGTTGTGTTTTGTTACGGTGGGGAGAAGTAAGCTTTATGATGATGACAAGGTAATTGTTTCTTTGTGACAGCAATAAAAAAATATATGGTAGGATGATTTCTTTTGGTAAAGTAGTAAACTTTTTTCTAAATATTGTTGCGCATGGGATTTCAGTGATTATTGTTAAGATGGTCAAAATATGTGAATGCCTTCTAAGCATGCTTTGCCATTTTGTTTAGAAAAGTAGTGAATAATTTCGAACTAATTCATAGCAAGAGCTTCCTACTAGAACATTATTATTTCTCTTGCAGCATTGTTCTATAGTAAGGATTACTGGTTACATGAAATAAAACTTGTTAGCCATAAAAGTGTCTGCAATGCAGTTTATAATTAAAACTGGTGATAAATATGGTGGTAGCATGTGGAGATTGTAAGGGCCTTTCATTCCACTGAAAGTTAAAGCGATTTTGTTTTTCAAGGGATTTTTTTAAATTTGAATTTATTTCATAATTATTTGATCTTTTGTGACTGGGACATCTTTTTCAGCCTTCTGTTCCCTTCTAGGATTTACACATTATTTTTGAAATATTCAATTTTCTATTTATCAGTGAAACATTTTGTTATCTCTCTAGCCATTTATGTACCAGTACCAGCATCTGTGTATGTCCTGGGGAAAGTTGGCTTTATGATGTGATTGTAGGCACCTGAACTTGTTCATTAGTGGAGCAGAGGCCAAATCCCTGCAGTTCTACAGAGTTTGTTTGTTATGCAGAGGAAGATTTTTGGAGGGAGTGTAATATGAAGAGTCTTCTTTGGCTGTTATTTAGCCATTTAAGTTTATGAAAATTTTAAGGAGGCAGGGAATCTTGCTGTTCAACATATCTGGATTCTAGTTCAATGTGAGACACAAAAAGGCTGTAGTTGAGGACAAAACAGATTTGTGTGCAGTCTTTTGATGATACAGACATGCTCTTCTGTTATAGAGTGGAGAGAAAGTTCTGTTTAAATCCAGCAACTTTTCAGTTATTTGCTTACTTTCTGGTAGACAGGAACCAGAAATACACCATTTTTTTAATTATTTTTTTTTTTCCTGTAGTTAAGAATGGGAAACCCTGATGTTGAAAGATTTTCATTTATTTTAATGGTGGGGAGAATATTTGCCTTTTATCCATGGAATCCTGTACCCAGCTTTTACTTCAGCCTTGGACATGCTTCCAGTAAAAGCGCTGTTAATCTCTATTGCTACTACTGTTTTTCATTTGTCTTCTGATGGCCTCGTTATCTTGAGAAGCTTGTCTGTCCTTAAAGTCACTTTTATTTGCTATTTTTCTTTCTTTACAGATTTTTCTTCCCCAGACTGGGGTTTATCTCTGTATGAAGTGATCTATATTAAATTAGTCTGTATAAACAGACTGGTGCAAAGTCTACAAACCAGGTCTTAGTTTGATCTGGAATATTTGCAAAAGAAATGAAAATAAATGAACTAAGAATGAAGGCTGTGTCTGCACCAAAGTTCAAACTGCTGCATGTTTGTTCATAGCATACATCATTAGGATAATACTAATTACAGAGGTAGTATTGTATCAGATCAGGCTGTTTGTTACTCTGGGTGGGCCATAACCATCTCTATTACGTGGCACGTTGACAGACAGTTTCCTTAAGCAGCAGATAGGCCTGCTGGAAGTGCACTGCTCGGTTACTTAGCTTGCTTACTTGACTTTGTCAAGTTCTGTGTAATTTTTCTGAAAGCATCAGCCTGCATTTAAGAAGCTAAGTTATGGAGATATTCTTCATTTTAGATAGTTAGCAAAAACATCCTAGTCACTTTCCATTTTGTGTTTCCAGAGTGGTCAGCACTGGCTTATTCTTTGATTTGTGAACAGTGGTACAAATGTGAGTTTATATAAATAAATTCATACCCCAATATTTACACTACCTATCACATATTTGAAGTGTTGCTTTCCCCTCTTTGAAGAAGTATATGTGTATGTACAGCCTCAACATTCAGTATGCAAAACATTTGCATATATGAATGTGCAGCAGAAGTTATGGTATTTAAAACCTTAGACATCTTCTCTCAGGATTTTTCTATAAAGCAAATAATACCATAAAATTATTTCCATTTGTCATTGCTATCTTAAAGTGACAAATTCATTAGCATTTAAAAATAATATGAAATATACTTTGGAGTGTATTATTGTAACACAGCTCGCTTTTAGTTTTCAGGACTTGTCTGTATTGTGTCTTCAAGTTTTAAATAGACAGTACTCCAAGGGTGGAACTGGCCTAAAAGGAAAAAAACCAAACAGGTTTTTACAGGAGTTATATCGGAGAGTACTGAGGCCAGGAAGCCACTCTGTATTCCAGACTTGAATTAATGTGCTTTGTGGCCCTAAGCTAGCATAGCTTTTCTACCCTGTCCTCAGTAGAACATGTATCTAAAGAGACCTGTGGCCATATAGAAATACCTTTGTATAGGAGTTCTATACAACAAAGGCAGCGCTTTATTGACTACTTTGAGGAAAAAGTGCCAGCTGAGTCTTTATTGACAAGTATTTGAGGCAGGTTAGCCATTCTGCTAGGGCAGCTTTACTGAGATTTGCAGATTAGCATCATAATGTTGCTTATTGTAGGATTTAAGGAAAATTTAAGTAACTTAAGTAAAATATTTTCAGTGACTTTTCAGGTTTCATTCCAAGTAAAATCTTTTCAAAAATTGATAGAAACAAGAACTAAGTTTCAGAATTCAAGAATAGGTGTTTATGTGTATGTATAGTGCGTCGGTTTTTTTTTAAAGAGATCTGCTAAGTTTTCCACACTGGAATTGGTAACAACTGTAGAAGACAGAAATACATTTTATTTTACAGAGTGAAGTGATTCCTGTTTTAAATGAGCTGTGCTGAACCCCAGGTAACTGGAAAAGTTCAACAAAGCCTTTGATATTCTTGTTGTGGGTACAGATAAGATTTGCCTTTTGAGCGTTTCCCTCTGTCATTTATTGTTTAATGTTCCCTGTTAGATCAAAAGTTGTAGTTCCAATAACTATGAAGTAGCAACGCAAAAATGAGCCTGAAGTAGGAAGTGGATTTAATTTGGAAATATTTGGGTGGGGAGATTGTAAAAAATTAATGCAAACAATGTGTTCTTTGTCTGCAAAAATACAGCAAGTCTGATCAATGTGCATAACCACAGTGGTTGGTTAAAAATGAAGAAATGCATTCTTTTCCTGTAGATCATTTTCAAGCTTCTTTTTGATGTTTTCTTTAGAAAAAATACCAAAATGTTATTTGGTCACATATACTCATGATAAAAAAGAAAAAATATTCTTACTTGCAAATATTATAATTGTCCTTGAAATTAAAGCCCTGTGAAATTTAGGTTTGAATTGTAACCCAGTAGAGTAGTGATACAGCAAATTTCTAGAAATGGTACGTTTTAATAATGTTTTACTTTTTTATAATCTGGATGCTTATAATTTGGAAGGTAAACGAAAAAGTCTCTTGGACTGCAAAGATAAGCATTCTGTTGGTTGCCTTTATTTCCTCACTGTAAAGACACTGAATCATATTAAAATAAACAAAATTTCTTGTAAGTGAAATTATGCTGATACTAGATGTTAGGGACCTAGACTTGAAACATCCAGTAGGGTTTAACATTAATTTCTTCAAGATGGTGTGATATTAGGGCCTATGAGTTTAAGCAGGGATTGCAAGTTAAGAAACAGGAGAAATGTTTTGATGTTTTAAAGTAGTATTCCTCTTTTTCTCTTGATTTGCAATCATTAATTTCCTAGTTCCTTTTAGGTAAAGATTAACTTTAAGAGAATGAAAAATCCAGCAGCACCTAACTTTTTCAGTATTTTTGAGATACCTGATGTTCTCAGAAGACAAGTACAGTCTCGTGTGGAAGGTGGTCTTCTTTGATTATAGTATTTCAGACTTTCGAGTTCAAAGCTACTCCTTAAGGGCATGTCCTTTTTTGTATACAGCCAGCAATATGTTAGTCCCATTTAAAAGACACAGAACCTACAATAAAAATGAAATGAATGATTAATTTAAAGAGTATTTCAATTTTGTTTTATATTTGAAATAAGCTAATGCTCTCACTGAGGCTTTTACAGAGGTTGATTGTACAACTAGCTAGAGAAGATGATTTGTTAGGGTCTGTGTGAAGTGGCTTTGCTTGTTTCTTGCCTTTGTGAACATAGCTGAATGTTCTGCTGTCTAGTGTGTTTGAAAGTCGTCTGCTGCAAGGTTCATTTAATAGGAATAGTAGTTGAATTATTAAAGTTTTAATAGAGAATAAACCTAGAAATACCTTTACTGATATGAGTATTTAAAGATGTACATTTAGTGGAGTGTTGTTTCTAAAACAGCCTCAGAATCATTGTGGTCAGACGGTTCCTCTGGAGAAGGTCTAATCCAAGGGCCCTCCTCAAAAGCTGTCAGCTCTTAATCATATCGAAAGAGTTCAAAATAATGACAATGCCAAACTATGTCTGAGTTCATAAGGGAAAGTAATAGATTTCAGGTTGTCATAAACCTGATGCAATAACACATCTCTCTTAACTGTTGCTCGTAGCTTACTTCACTACTTCCTTTGGGAGGGAAAGCAAGAGATGCACTGAGGAAAGTCGGTATTGATCCAGCGTAGGTCTTTTTCAAGTTGTACTCTCTCAGACTTTTCGTAGTGGATTGTTTTTCTGCACACAGTTGTGTGGGAGAAAATTAAAATTCTGGTAAATGCTATGTGAGATTACTTTACCTTTTCTGTTGATTAAATAAAAGACTTTATAAATATATATATTTTTGATCAAGAACTTCTAATGAGTATTTAAAAGAAAATAGGGGAAAGTATAAACCACTTACGAATACATTTTTGTTCTGCCTATGTTATGCTAGGCAATAGGGAAAAAGACTTAATCAATTTCCTATATGAAGTTTTGTATGAAAATTATTTATGATCTTTCCCAGAGTTCCAAAAATCACACATTGCAAGGAGAAAAATAATCTACTTTATCCTACTTATAACATCTTTGGTTGGCTTATTTTTATTTACTTTATTGTTTTCATATAATGATATCTGACATAACTTTGTTATTTATCTTCTTACCTGTAAGGAAATTCTTCAGTATGAAAATATAAACCATTGTGTGGCTAACTTTCTCTTAATGTATTAATATGTTTTTTTTCTCTAGAATAGTATTTTATTAACATGTCCTTCTGTAAAATCAGAATTTATATGCATAGATAATGAGCGAGTCAGGAAGGCGTTAAGAAGACTTCCTTGGTTTTCACCCTTTTTTATACTGACCGTAGAATGCAATCCAGCGTTCGCAGGATCGCAAGAGCTTACAACCTAGCATAGGAGTAAACATATAGAAAGAGGGTAGGAAAAGATGAATAAGGTGCATGGAACGGATGTGTTGTACTTTTAACAAGTGCTGTTGTAGACACTTTCCCAGGCAGAGGTAGCAAGTGCCGGTAGCCGAGTCTCTTTGGATGTTGAACTTGGGCTTTGCCCTTAAACTTCTTCCTGCCAGTTTGCAGCACGTGGTGCTTGCCACCTGAGCTAACCGACTGACCCAAATCACAGGCACCCTCCAAAGCTGCTTGGTTTGAGTCTCCTGGATTTTTCAGTTCAGATGCAGACTAAACCACACCCTACTGTTGCAGGTCTTGTGATGCTGTGCCACAACTCAGCTTGTGCATGGCTGGCGAAGCGATTCTTTGTGTAGTTTCAAAGGGGAATAGGAGCCCCGTGGCCGTGCAGTTTACTGCTTTACTAACCACATTGACGGACGTTGTCATGAATGAGAAGAAGACACAGTAGATGTAAATATGAATGAGTTTGTGTCCATCTAAAATAAATAACCTGAGTATAGTTTGGAAGAGTTTGTTTTAATATTAGTTTTATATGAGAGTTATGTTAGTTTTATGTGAGAGAGCTCAGCCTAGATATGTGTTCATTGAGTTAAGACCGCAGAGAAAACCTACCAGGACTGGTTCTACACTGCTGCTGGTCTGGGTTGCTATATCTCAATCACAACACTGTAAGAACTCAAACCTGGTGTAATCTCTATAATAGTTGCATAATATAATAGGTAATCAAATAATTGAGGGATTAGAAAAAGAACCACAGCAGAAACAGACTATTCCTTTTCAGATGCTTACTCTTTCTTCGTAAGCCCTCTGAAAAAAAAAGATTTGTTACATTTAGAAGTGCAGAAGAGCAGCAAGCACAGGCTATTTTTCATGCATGGGGAAAGAAATTCCAGTACCGTGGAGTTTACTTCTCCAGATCTCAGCTGCTGAAGTACTAGACTGTGTTATCCCGGACAGCCAATTGCTGTCGTTTCTGCGTGGCTCAAAGGGGGGACCGGGAGGATAACCTGTAACCTCATCCCTTTCTTCCCTACATGTGGCCCTGCAGGGGTGGGGGGTTGGCTGGGTGTGACACTACCTGCTTCTCTGTCAAATTAGGTCAGATGTGCTCTTCTGGCTACGGTTAAGCCAAGTTAAGAGGTTTTGGTCCCAGCTGTTTTGTCTCTCTCCTCCCCTACCATTATTACAGCCCCCAGTCAGATGCAGCGTAACTGCATTGTACCCACTGTCAAGAGCATCTGTTCTAAAAAAAACCCCTGAATTGAATTATAGCATTTAAACTGTACAGAATTATTTTGACAAAACTAAGTTAAGGAAAGGCTCTGTCAAGACCATCTGTTCTAAAAAAAAAACCCTGAATTGAATTATAGCATTTAAACTGTACAGAATTATTTTGACAAAACTAAGTTAAGGAAAGGCTGTATGTTAGCTTGTACTTAACCTGTATTTAGGCTAACCTATTTGAACAGGTCTTTATGAGAGAGGATAGCTTTTGGTAAAGGAGCATGAATAAGCAGCCGAAGGTGGTAATCTCATCTGGCTGCCAGGGTAGCATGCATGGCTATGGCGTATTGCTGCCAGGCTATAATTACGTATTTGGTAAAGATACGAAAAAAAAATCACACTCCTCCAGATTCTGTCATCTCTTTGCGACTTCTGTCTTCCTATACAGTCTTTGTGCCTATTATTGTTTTTTCTTGTTGGACTTTAACCTAATGATCAAATGAACTTTTAAAATTCCAGCTATTGATGTTCCTTATTTTCACCTGATATATTATCCTTAAGTAATGACATCTGGTAGGAACTGCTCTTTCTTGCCTGGCTTACACAACTGTGTTCAGTTACTTGAAACAAAGATCTAATCAGAGTGAAGCAATAAAATTTTGACTGCATAGAAGATTTATTCTTTCAAAGTGCCTAAACTAAAAATAAATTTGTTTGTTTATAAGGCCATGTTCTAGAAAGAGAGTTTGTTTGAACTGACTGTTAAAAAAACTTACGCATTTAATGTAGCAGCTAAAAGGATAAATTTGTGTTTACAGTATTTACTGTTTAGTGTAATATAATCACATCCTACTTCAGGGTTTTAAGTAAAATATTAGACTATTCCTTAGGGAATAAACGCTTATGTATGAAACCTGTGAAATAACATCAAATTGTTAACAGTCAACTTAATTTTTCTGCTCCTGAAGGAAATTCCTATGTGTAAAAGAGCTTGAGTCATTCCTTAATTTCTGTAACAACTGCTGTAAAAAGTAATTTATTTTTTATCTGTGAGGTTTGGGTTTTTTTGTCCATTTATAATAATCCAAGACTGATTGCTGAGTGCCATTAAGTATTATAACTGTTGTTTAATGGGCTGTTATGGTTAGACTTGGTTGGAGTTGCAAAAGTTGTCATTTTGAAGTTGAAGTAGACACACTACGGGAGCTCAGAAGTTACCTTAGTGGTTGGTCAGACTTAAAGTGTTGATAGCTATATGATTAACTTGTATACGATCCTTTTCACATGCCGTTGAATATGCTCAGAGCAGACATATGGTAATTAAGTTACATAAATCTGCGTATACCTGGAGACATATTATTCACTCATATTCTATCTGAAGTTGAGATATAAAAACTGTTTTGCATTTCAGTAGATGTACATGTTTTATTTTAAAATCTAATTTAAGGAATGTGCATTTCCTGTACAAAATAGGGAAACAATTTTAAGAAGGTAAATTCATTTATATGTAAAGAATCTGATCATCAGAGCATTTGAGGTTTTATTAAAAGCAACATGCAAATCTCAGTTGCTATATAGATCAGCACAAGAAAAGCCTTGACTTACTTCAGCTGAGAATAAAATAAATTTTATCAGCGTCAATGAAGCTGAAGCTAATTAAATGACTAGGTGTTTTAAGGTGATTTGCCAATAAATTGTGCAAGTCTTGCATGTTGAACTACATTATAACATGTTTTAAAATTAGAAGTTCCCTTTGTTTAATTTTATGACAACATCATGTTTTCTAGCCTGGAATTTCTAATAAGAAATCATATGTCACTGTTGAAAATCATGTGTTGTGTGGAATTGGTTTTTTGGGAATTCTTTTTTTTTTTTTTTTTTTTTCCCCCTAACTCAGAAACTTAATACCAAAGTAGTGCAGGCGAGGAAGGAATTAAAATATATCTTATGAGTAAACATGTGGTGCCATTTTATTGTTTGAAGGTGCTAGAATTGTCATTTGTGTCATTATTTTAGCAAAAAACTTAGGGGTGGATATGATGTTAAATTTCTGCTCAGCTATCACAGATTTCACACCTGATCTAATAGAGTGAGTTGTATGAGTGAGGGAGCAGAGGTTTCACAGAGAGTCTGCGATCCTTCCTTCCAGTGCTAATCTTTAAAGGTTCTGGGTCTTTAATTTTTTTCTAAAACTGAAAGCAACATAAGTGAATACTTGATTCTGGATCAAAACCACAGTGCATTGTCTCTGCAATAAGGACCAGTTTAGATCGTGATGCAACAGCTTCATACAAAATAATTATTTCAACATTTTTTACAAACATTTATTCAAACAAACATCTGAACAGCTGCTAGGGCAAACAAAGTATTTGCTGGGATTGAGCAAGGCTAGAGAGCACCCCAGATCTCTAAAGTTTGAGAGACACTCAAAATTTGAGATCCTTCATCCTACTCCTCGTTGATGTATTCCTGCCTCCTATTCAGACGTCCTTGCTATTCCTTGCAAAGGATGCAGCTTTTGGCTGCTAACACCTGGCTGACAGACAGCAGTCAGCTGGATTCCATGTCAGCAACTCTCAAGGGCCTTTTTTTCTTTCCTTTTTTTTTTTTTTTGTCTTCAACACAGACACTGACAGAAAAAGAATAATATGAAGAGCCAGAATATTCTAATAAAGTTTGCAGCTCCTATGGGATCTGAGGATTCAGGCTGAGTCTGCTTTTTTGGCAGAGCTGTGGTCGCAAAGGTGGCAGAGTTACACTGTAGGTGATTCTCATGCTTATTTCTTTATAAAACTCAGATTGTGTTATTAAACTAGTTATTCAGAGCCACATTTAAAACATAAAAACACTCAGTTAACTTGCAAAAATCAACAGAAAGTTGTTGCTGAGTTTCTAGTTACTTGCTTTTTAAATAAAGTGCTGATCATGTTATTTCTATCATAAATGGCATGGTCTACTAACATTGTAAAACTTAATGGAACAGATTTTGGTTTTTTTCCTAGCTATACAGAATATGTGAAGATTTGTGGTGGTGTTTGTTTTTTTTTTTTTTCCTGCTTGGTTTTAAAGCTACAAAGGTATTTATGATCTTGTAGCACCAGTATTTGGTATATTGCTTAAAATGTAAGCAGGACTTCTCACAGTATATAAAAGAAAGCTTGTTAAGTGCTCTTTTGCCAGACTGTGACTTGAAGCGATTCTTCCCTAAAATATTTTCTATATTTTTAATGTTTTTCCTCCCTTTGTGCATATGTGTGTGTGTATGTGTGTGCACATTTGTGTGCGTATGTGCTTGCTTTCCGTTATTTGCCTGAAGTAGAGATGCTAACATCGTACACTATAGATTAAGGCTTCAGGGAGATAAAGTAAGCATGAAGTTCAGGCTTTAGCTAAACGTCACCACTGGGCTAATCTATGATTTAAAATGATCCATCACGAATATTTGCAAGTAGGCAGAGTGCAGTGCAAAATCAAACAGCATATGGGTACAGTTATCCCTGTTAAAATGACCAACGTGCCTTGTATTGTGTGTGGAAGATAACTGGACAGGTGGTAATCTGTCTTCTCTGAACGGAGACAGCTGGTATTTTCCTTGGGCTTCAGTGGTGCTTTTCTGTATAGTCTCACCTACCAGCTGATATCTTGCTTGTTAGAACAATACCAAGTATACGTTAACCCTTTAATCTATTCCTATGTGGTGTCCAAAGGGGGAAGTATCAGACTGCCTGGTGAAGCATCTGTAAGCATGGTGAATTAATGTTTCTAGTAATACAGGATGCACGCAGCTTGTCTTACTGGCCTCTTTACATACATTGCTGTGATAATTATCAGTAGATAAAAATCATACAGTTTATAATTTAAATAAATTTTTTGTTAAATGTCTGATGAAGTTCCACACTGAAGGAACATTTAACAATCAACGTCCTTTCATTTAGGAGAATCTGAACAGTCGTATAGAAAAGAAATAAAATTATTTTGTAACTTCACTTGTATTTACTTCCAGCCCTATTGCTTAATATTCATGCATGTGTGTAACTTTTCCTTTCTGAACACGCTAATATGGTTCCCAGTGAGAGTAGCATTGGTTGGTTCCACATGCTCCTCCCCCCCGCAAAATTAGGAACAAATATTGTATTGCTCTCAGTTGATTTTTCTCTTCAATATTTCCTGCTTGTCTAGATTGTGGGGGAACCAGGTACTGATGTTCCACGACAGGCAGTGGGCACTGCTTCTGCGGGCCACGTACCGCTTCTGTGGGACTCTGCCTTCTGCTTCTGTGCCCTGGTGCGTGGGACCCAAACTCGCCCATCTCTACGTGTGGCTGTGTTCAGTTAATTGACAAAATTAATCAGCAGTTGGGTTATTCTGTCACACCTGATGTGGTTACAGCCCCAGACAAGCTTTGGTAATGTTGAGGTACAGCAAGGAACAGCAGTGTTACAGGACACAGCATGGATGGGTGAGAAGTGGGGAGGAAGCTGTAGGAATTATCATCACAGAAGAGGTCTCTAAAGCCGTATGAGTGACATCAGGTAGCAGCAGTCCTGGAGGAAGGAGGGGCAAGAGGAACATCTACTGAAGGATGAGACAGGGTGAGCTGAGAGGGATGCAGGCACTGCAAAGCCCAAGGGAGGCCAGTGTTCAGACACTTTCTTTTTAGTTGGAGATAATAAAGAATTTAATGTCTTTATCTGAATAGACTGGTCAGTGGTGCTGTTTGTTTTAGAAACCATGTTTATCCTTGGACTTCTTTTTTTTTTTTTCTTTTTTTGGCTTAGTAATAAAAATGAATATAATAAACTTGGAGGAAAAAACCCAACCTAGATCTGAAGCTACAGTAGAAGGCTTCTGTCCAGAAGATCATGAGCTTTATGAAATTGTAGCCCAGTGAGTCCAAGCAGAGTGCTTGCTGACACTTAAATTTCTAATAAAGATTAGATAGGTAAAAACAGAAATTCTGATGAAATAACTTTAGAACTAGAAACTTCCATATTAATCAAGAAAGTGGTCTCAACTTTGAAGTCTTCGTTAACAGCTGAATGTATTATCTTATGAAACAGTTGGAAAAGGTGTTTTAATGGCCTTACTAGAATGAAATGATTACCTAAAAAATCTGCAACAGAGGAGATAAAACTAAATTGCTTAGGAAAATCAACAGTTTGGCCAGCATTATGCCTGGTTAATTGCCATTTGGTAAAGTTTTTTTTTCTTTTAAATTAGAGGTAGAAGAAACATCAGATAAAAGAACTACTGAAACTAACCTTCATTGTAGAAGACCTTTGTAGATATGGTTTTCTCCTAAGCAAATTAAATTGGAAAATATCAATGTTGTTTTCAAGTTCAGGAATGGATCGCAGATTTTTCAAGTTGACCTTCTGAAGATATTCCCAAAGAAAGATTGAGATAGATGCTTTTCTTTTTAACATGAATCAGCCTGGAATAAAAAGAATATTAATAAATCTTATTGATTAAGTAAAAATATAGGGGTTTTTTTCATATTACAAAAGAGAGATTTTTAGGTTTTCTGCATACTCAAATTAAAGTGTTCCTGCATAAACAGAGTATGACTTGGGGTTGTTTTATAGTATTACTTTTCAAATGACTATTTTTTTTTTAGACCTAAATAGATGGCCGAAGAAATATTTTTGTCTTGACTACTAAATATACTTGAGTGACAAGGTACATTAAATGTTGTACTGAAGCTCTTGGCAATAATGTTACACAATCTCTTCTCCAACTTGAACAATGCAGAAGTAACTTTTTACTCCTGGTTGTCCTGTCCTGTGTTACACGTGCGTATTTAGGCAGCATGTAGCCACCCAGGGAGGCATGAGCAGGACTTTGAGGATCTTCTGTTCTAATGAATTTCACTTGACTTTAATTGGTTCCAGCTTGTTAATCATATGTGTCCTTGGAGAATGGCTTTTTTTTTTCTGATTACTGCTCACAGATCCTCATTCAGCAAGTATTTCCTAGACATTTTCATGCTTGTACTGTTCTGTCCATGTGTTTTTTCACCCATGATCAGCTATAGTGATGAAAATTCTTCTCCTTTTTTGTTTCTAAAAGTTACATTAGGAACATCTCTTTTTCTCTCCAGGCTTCCAGGATAAAGTCTGATTGATTTTAATGTCCAATATTTCATGAGCCAATGCACTTAGATGCTAATAATGTTCAGTGCTGCTTGAAAGCTGCGTTTTGGCCTTAAAAGGGAGAGTACAATGAAAGAGGTGGTTCATAGATTTAGTCCTTTATGCTTTGTTAGTTGCAAAAAATCAAGCTTGGAATTTATCTAATGAATCACAGCAAACTAGTAAAACAAAAATCAAACAAAACCCGAAAAGAAACCCAAAACAAACAAAACACCCCCCCCCCCAAAAAAAAAAAAAATCCCTCAATTTTAAGGCCTCCAGACTTATCAGCTCTAGCGTGAGGAGTACAGGAAGACGTTAAAAATAGAAAATTTCTGAAGTTGGCTTGGTGTATTGCTTTATTTTCTAGCTCTGATTTAAAATATGTCTAATTTTAATGATGTGTCTCTTTCATTTCTCATTTGAAGTAGTAGCCTTCCCAAGGAGCCTCAGCCTTGGACCAGTGTAGCTTTATTTTCATTGTATAAAATTCACTGCACCTCAGAATTCAAGTGGCATGAAAAGTTATAATCAGAAGAAACTATTGAAATCTGCAGCCTGACGTTCTGGGCTTTTGTGAACAGATTTTTTTGTTATAAAATTGTTTGGCATACACTGCTGGAAATGTTACTGTAAGAATGGGTAAAGTCACTCCTATTTTTATTTGACTTCATATACTTCAATTGGTCAGTATGCAGAAATATGTATATACTTAAAGCACAGTCAGTGAAAATTCACTTTGTTGTTAGTCCCAAAGGGACATGGCTGTGACTAGAACAAGTCACATTGTTTTAGGGAGTCACAGAAATATTGGTGTTTGGTTTTGAAACAAAATACAACAATTTTATGCTCAAAATGAGTCAGAAAGGTGGAGGAGAGTTTAAAGGTGGCAAAAGCAGGTTCACTGAAAAGGTGCAAAGTAAATGTGAAATTTATTTTGAGCTGATCACGCATTAAGAGTTAACGGATTTTATTTTTTTTACAATAATAATTATTACTATTATTTATTTTTATATGTTTACATAAATGCACAAACTTATCACTGAACCCACTTCAAAAGAGTCCAGATGGCTAGGGAGATGGTCCATCTCTTCCTCTTCTACAGTGAAATGGGACCTAAGGCACAGGGCAGTAAAGTCCAATGTGGAATTAAGGTTCTTGAAAAATAAGAAGTCCTTTGTAAATCAAATCTTTAATTTCATAAGAGTATAATGCTTTTCTTCTGAATCATTTAGCCTTTCTCCTGTCTGGGCATCCTGATGAAAGAGGTTTATATTCCAAAATAAATAAAATTTATGATTTGCCTGCAGTAGAGCAAAGCTATAGACTAGTCCAAATAAGTTTTATACATGGACTCATCAGCTATGATACCTGACAAATCATTAAGGCTTTCATGGAGTGTTACGTCAGGGAAATGAAGCCGCAGTCAGTGACAAGCTTTATGCTTCTCCTATCCATAACAAGTTACTTAATGTATTCCATTTTAATTGTTATCTTGGAGTCAATCATGATCTCACACTACAGCTACTGACAGGAATCATCAGTTATGTGCATGGTGTTTTGCAAAATTGCAAATTCACAATACATCTCTCTTCAATGGCAGCAATGTTTAGCAGCTCATTAGCTTTCGGGCTATGCCTTCTGGTCAGTAGATACTGGGAGAGACAGCCAGCCTGGTTGATTTGCAGGCATATATTCGTCAGTATAAATGAGAGGAAACACAATAGAATAAAATAGCATTTACAGTACACTTCCATTAGCTGGGAGATTAAAAGATAATTAAAATGGGATTAAAAAAGAAATAAAATTGATTTTTTTTTGCTTAATCTCTCTCACAGAATATCCTTTAATGTCAAGTTTGATGTTTTTGATTATAAATTTTAAAACGGTGCATTTGATCAATTTATATTTGAGGAAAAGTAAACATACAGCTATAAACTGTGCTGCATACTTTAGCCTAAACGGTGGAGTTCCTGAAGTAAAATGTAATATCAGAAGTAGGTCCCATGTGTAATATATTGGAGATAATATATAATATGTTGTCCGTGGTTACAGTTTCAGAGTTTTTGTTCGGATGCAATGACTTAATATTACTTTGAAGAAGGTGGACTGGAACAGAATTGTATAGTACTGGATAGGCACTGTAGACATTTTTCAGTATTTTACAGCTGAATGAGTGAGAAGAAGCTTTGATAATTCAGACAAATAGTAGGATCAGTAGGAATTACTACTGAGGAACAATAGGATAGTGTAATTGGAAAGTATAGATCAGGTTGGAATATTATCACTAAAAATGTGTGAAAGCTGTGTTAGTTCAGAAGAGACTAGGACTGGAGGTATTTCTTACCAAGTATATGTTGATAATAAAGAGGATGAATGTGAAATAAGTTCTTGTCAATAAAACATTT
>NW_009597354.1:17185-44388 GCF_000690535.1 Cariama cristata
CCCCCCAACTTCCTTTCTTTCTCCTTTACTGCACCTTTTATGCTAACTTACTGAATGTAAGGGCTGTGCTGGATCAGGCCAAAAGTCCGACTAGCCTGTATTAAATGTTAAGGGGGGAAAAAGTTTAATGAACATTGGGTGTGCTTGGAACACTTTCCCAGCTGCTGGTGGTGAGCAGAGCCACAAAGGTGATTAAGGGAATGGAGCACCTGTCATATGAGGAAAGGCTGGGAGAGCTGGGGCTGTTCAGCCTGGAGCAGAGAAGGCTCAAGGGGATCATAACCATGTCTGTAGATACTTGGTGGAAGGGAATGAATAAGAGGGAACCGAACTCTTCTAAGTAGTGCCCAGTGACAGGAGAAGAGACAATGAGCCCAAACTAAAACACACAAAATTCCATCTGGACACAAGAAAAAACATTTTTATTGTGAGAGTGGAACAGGTCAGAGAGGTTGTGAAGTCTTCATCTGAGGACATATTCAAAACCTGACTGGAGATAGTTGATGTGAGCAGCTTGGTCTTGCTGACCATGCTTGAGCAGGGAGGTTGGACTAGAAGATTTCAAGAGTTCCCTTCCACCCTCAATGATTATTTGCATTCTAGAGCTATTTACAGAATGTAACGTGTTTAGAAACAAAACAAAACCACAAAACTTATTTTGGAAAAGACATGAGCAAATAAGCTGCCTGGTATATTTTTGTTGGTGTACGCAGTTATTCTGTTAAAAGTGACAAAATTTGATGAATTACTTGTGGGATCTTTGAATAGTTCTGTGCCAGCTACAAGCATATTATCTATTTAAGTTCTCTTCTGATATTCTTTTAACAAAAATATGCTTCTGTTTGATTTCTGTAGTTTTCCCCTTCCTATTCTAGTTCATTATTTCCTCTTTTGGGTGTTAATTGTAGTGTGTTATGGTCACCGTATTAAGTAGTTCTTCCTTAGTGATGGTCTTGTGCTTGAGACCAAGTCAACAGTTGTTCCTTCACATTTTTTAGAAGAATACTGCTTTTCTTAGGATTCTGAGCCTAGTATCAACTGTACTTGACTCTCTGTAAAAAGATTTCTCTTAATTTGGCTAACCAGTTGTTAGGTTGTTGCAATGTATTATGTACCTGACTTAGAGTGGATGAACTTAACATGTCTTTTTTGTTTTCTGTGATTCTGTAAGCCCCAGAAGCCGTCTAGTCCTAACTCATTACCCCAAAGCTTGTCCGGTTGTACATGTATCATTACTGACGGGTGGTCGCCTGACCTGTTCTTGGGGACCTCCAGTGAGAAGTCTGTAAACTCCCCAGGCAGTCAGTAATGCTTTGCAGTCTTCTGCGTTACCAATATTTTTGTAGTCTTTGACTAGCTGTGTCATCATAATTATTGAAATAGCAGGAATTTATTCTTTGTGTAGTATTTCATGGAGAGCGAGAGCCCGAGTGTATTTTTCGCAAGAATTTTTTCATGTATTTGAACACCATTATTACTTGTTGCACCCAAGTTTTGCTTCCTTTGCCTAAGAAATCCTAACTCTCTTGATCTTTTCTCTTATGTTGAGTTTTTCATACCTTCTAGTCATTCGTGTTACACTCCCATGGACTATTTCTGATGTCTATTTTTTTTCTTGAAGAGTGATACCCAGAATTTGACACAATACTGTAGCAGAAACCTGACTGATGCAAAGTATGTGTATTATTGGCACTGTATTATTGGCTCACCCTCTTATTCCCTACAGGTCCAGAATCTTTTTAAGATTCTAGATGACACAAAGAGTTAGGACATTGTGAGGAAGAGAAGAGCGTATCTCATAGATCTGTAGTTGTACAGAAAAGATCTCTTTTAGTCTGTGAGTTGAAAACTTGCTTATTGATGTGTGTCGCTAGATAAGGACCATATAAGAAGTTTTGATCAACAGAGTTTGAATGGGTTCACATTCAATCTAGTCGTTCAGTCTGTTCAGTGAAAAGATCTGAGTTTACTTATATAGTGTGATCATTATAGTAGAACAGTTTTCTGAGCCAAGCCTTATTTTTCCTCTGCATTCACTGCAGATGGCCTGGCATAGGTTTGTACCTGCAGCTTCCATTACTGCTGCTTTTGCTAGCTAGGGACTAGGTTTGGCATTTCATAGTAGAATGTATATATACCTAATGATAAATGACCCTGTATTAATTCATTCTTGCTGAAATGTGATTTTTTGGTGTTTGTTTGCATTGGGAAGTAGGGTAAAACTGTTAGCCTAGTTACTGAAAAAACAATCCCACAAATGTTATCTGATTCATTACTTTTGCTGGAGCTGCATATGAAGCTCTGATCAAAGGCACCACAGGGAAATATATAATGTTTAAAATAAATGTTTGATAGTCTTTTATGCATGCGATATTTGGATTTGTATATGGTAAAAATGTGTTTTATAGGTAATTGGCTAGTCACTTATTTGGTTGAGAAAAATACAGGGACACTTGCTCTAACATCTTCTGTGACTTTCTGTGATGTTACATCTTTCCTTTTGGCTGGATATTCATTGTGTATTTCTAATAGAGACTAATAAAGGTTTAAAGCTGCATTTATTTATAGGCAAGTTAAATATTCTTTTGTTCTATTCAATTTGTCCATTTTAGGTAAGAAGTTGCATTCTAGCCATTAGGCCTGATTTATTGCTCAGTGACCTATGTGAAATGAATAAGTGAATATTCACTAATTTGTGGTGCCCAGGTGTTAAAGTTGTATATTAAGTGCTGTAGTAATTTGCATTAATTGGCAAGCTGTCATCAAAGAAACGCCAAATATTTAAGCAATAATTCTGCAAAATGTTGACGCTTATTCTTATGTCACTTTGAAATCAAAAAGTTTTAAGTATGTGAAACTAACTACTAAGCATGTATCCAAGTCTTGCTTAACAGGATCAAATTGCTAAATTTCAGCATGAAAGCTAGTACTGAACCATTTTGCTGAGAAATTGCTCCTTTACAATTATGGTTTAGACGGATTTCGTTTTTTAATTGCACAGAAAAAGAAATCTTGTTCTTTGCTGGTATTGTTCTGTCTCTGTTATGGATAAATAGAACATAATATACATAAGATTTCATTCTAAGTCTCATCTTTTCATATTTATATAAAAGTAATTTTCAGTGATTTTATTCACCTAGTGTAGTCAGGGATAGTCATCAGGAATTCTGACAGGCTTTTAAAAATAGGTTGTAGCTATTAATGATAATATCAATGACATTGTGTGAAATGCAATAAAATCTTGAAACCCTTGATTTACAAATGTTACTAGGAAATTATCTCAATGACTGTCTAGCATATCAAAAAGCATTTTTTTTTTTCAGAAAGGCTACCTCTAGCTAAGCAGTTAAATATTTTTTATTGTGTTTTTTGAGGGATAATGAAATAGCATTTACAATATAGAAAATGATGGATCGATATGGTGACTTAACACTGATATTAATCAAGAACTAAACTAAAAAATAAACCATAAAAAACCTAGTATCAGTCTACGTTAAGGCCAATGTTTACCTCCTTACTTTTTGCTGCTTTCACTCTGTTAAATTGATTCTTAATATCAGTATGTATAAATTAGAAATTTCTTCCTGTTGTTTGTCTTCTGAATATTTTTAATAATTATTTTCCACAGATAAGTGAAATTGGATCACTGATTTTGCAAAAAATCAGCTTTTCATAATGTGAATTTTAGGACAGTATAAGAAAATGTATACAGATAGATCTCTCTTTAAAATATGTTTTTGATTCAGTACAAACCTAATTATAATTATGCAGATCTCTTAGATTTTACATTACTGTGTTTTCTTAGCAAAAATATTTTCTCCAGACTGGGTGGAGGTTTAAGGTTATCCAACGTGTACTGAAGCCAACAGAGGATAAGGAAAAGGAAACCAATTATTTGTACTAGTTTTATAAATCTCTCTTTATTGCCTAACCTTTTCAAACAAGAAATGGATTTATTCTCTGTGGAGACAGTAGTATAAATAATGTCATTCTCTGGCTAGAAATGGCTCTAAAATCCTTTGATCTGAAATAGGGTTGCTTAATTCTAAGTACATCCTGTTCTAGTATGTGCACTCTAACTAGATTTTAAGAAGATCCATCTCTAAAAATTCTTGTCAATAAATATGTTTTCTTCAGACCAATTTAATAGTTATAACATAGTACAGTTATTGATGTATTTAATTTCTAATGATTCCTTTCGATGTTTTGGACATTTTCTGAAAACTAAGTTTACTTCTTGAACTTGGTAAAATATTACGGAAGATCTTTAAGTGAAAGATTGATTAATAGGAAAAGTGTTTAGTCTATATAAAGGTTGGACTATAGTGATTCTAGAAAAAAAGTGTGTATTTTTTTCTATGTTCTGTTTTAAATTGTGGGTAAAGAAATTAAATAGCATATTTACCTTCCCTTGGATATGGACATCTTGACTATTGTATTTTTTTGTTTTGTTTTATTAAACCAGTATTGGGGGAGGAGGATGTAGGGAAGGGAAAAACTGACATAAGAGAAAGAAAACAAGCATGAAAATGACCAGCACAGAGGGAAAATTGGGCTATCACAGAAGTTATTAAAGGAGACATTTGATGTGGTCTAATTTACCGAAGGTATGAGTGTGAAGAAATGATAGCTAACGTGTCTTCTACATATCAGAAGACAGGACCCAATTCATGCCTGTCAGGCTAACGTTTCATAGATTTAAATCATTTCTGTGCAAGATTATTTTCCCCCACCTTAACAAGAATTTGTGTTCACTGTCAATTTTACAGTATTTTGCCCACCCACCTGCTTTAAAAAACAAAATCTTGATTGGAACTGACAATTTTTCTTGCATATTACTGCATTAAAATCACCAGTTGTGCTACCGTGCTGAATTTTGCTTAGTTCCTAGATGTTGCTGTTTCATAGTTTTGCAAAAGTCCTTTCAAATTTTCAACCTTCAACAAAAGTATTTTCATTTTTACTGTGATCTTCCCAAAATCTCTTCTTTCAAAGTACTGTGTTTAACAGAAGTCACAACTTCTTTTATGTTCTGATAATGTATGCCACTGCAAGGTTATGCTTTAATGAAATGGAGCTGGTTGATTAACTGTCTGTGATGTGCAGAAGTGACTGTCACTTCTCGTGGCCATCATGTCATCGTGAAACTCTGGGTAGGAGCTCTTGTCAGAGGGAACTTTTACGTTTCCATGTTGACTTCTACAGAGATGATGGCGTCTGGGTCCTGGAGATCTTGCTGCAATATGTACACTGTATATTAGGTTTTTCTAGCAGGAATAAACCTAAGATACATCTATGAATTACAGTTTATTAAATATTGATTTATATATTAAGCAATTTCCACTCTAATTATATAACAATAGTTGGAGGGGAGAATATTGCCAGCAAAAGAGAAAATGTGAGACGATAAAGCAGATATGTATGAACATCCCTACATTTATTTATTTCTGTCATCTTTTTTGTTAGATTACATAGAAAATACAAACATTTCTTCTAAGTTTTCAGATATTAGCTTTGTGCTTTTGTTTATAAATTAACGTAATAATGTAATTGTTTTTCATAGACTTGCATAATTTAAAAATAACCTCTGCAAATATGAAAACTGAATGATAATGCAGTAGTTTTTCTCTTCATTATGTTAGATGAATAGAAGTCTCCTTCGGCCAGTCAGTCCTAGTTTTTGGGTTTGGTTGGTATTGCAAGTCACATCTTCAAACTAAGGAACCATCTATATAAAGAAAGAAAATTCGAATAATTGATGTCATCTTCTCTCGATGTGCGGGGGGGGTTTAAATTATTTTCTTTTTTAAAAAAACAGCTGATAAGAGGAGGAGACATTGTCAGTCTTCCCAGTCCAAAAAAATAGGTCATTATATGTAAATTCAGGAGAAATCATGACAAGTGTTTACAAATAACATGGATGATTGAGGGGAATATTCAGTAAAGCAGAGCAGTGTTCAGGAGATGCAGGAGCCTAATGTTAATATCACTTTCTAGAATTGTTTTTCCTGTAGTTTAAGAATGATTCTTTGCCAAAGACTTGTTAGAGCAATGGTTTTGAAGATAGACTTAAATTGATATTATTTTTGTAGTCTTCCAACAGCAAGTTAGAAAGACAAGGATGCTGCATATCTGTGTTTTGTTTTTCCATTTAAACGCATTTGAAACACACTCAGACAAAACCAGAAATCCATTCTCACTAATTTTATAGAAGCTGCACCGTAGGCTGGGCTTTTGGCACATTTAGGACTTGGACTCACAGGGGGTTTGTAAGTGTTATACATTCAGGCATATGCACTTGCTATGCTTTGTTTACTTTTTAAAGTAGATTTTGAAGCTGACTTAACTGAGTAAGTTTAGAGTCCCAACTGAATATTTGTACTGGTTTCAAACTGCTTATGTCAGCTTGGCTTATTTCTGTGTATTTACTGACACGTGTTAAAATATACAAGTCAGTGGTAGAGCCATTAAAGTGTGTCAACATGTGAAGTTGAACTGATTTATTAAAACAATCTAACTTTGTATGTGGACCAGACTTCAGTTTCCTTAAGGATATTCTTTGGACAGCTGCCCCTGTGCCACTGGTCTCCCTCTTCACCCCTCAAATCTGTGCTGGTAGTACCAGAACTGAAACTGAAATTGTGAATTCAAATACATATCTATCAAGATATTTTTGTCCTAAAGTTCAGTTAGGAAAATAAAACAGTCATCTGTTCATTAACCAGTAAATGGCCTTTTTTTTTTTTTTTTCCCAGGATACATATCTGAGTTAATTTTGTGCATGTTGGAGAACAGGTTACCTTATCAAAAGGACCTTGCTTGGAATAAAATTAAATACTAATTTAACTGTATTATGAAGGCTTATGTAGTAATACTGATATAATTTCAAGAGCCGCAGCTATGCATAACTGCATGTTCAGAGTTCTTGTGGTAAAAATTGAAATTGCCGTGTCTTCTGGTTTCTGCTTTTTCCTGGAGCTCTGATCACATTTCTGTCTATGAAAGCCTAGAAATAATAGCCTTACACTTTCCAAATTCCCACAGGCCTCTCTGCTTGCTTTCAACATGGACTGTTTTTCTTGCGAGCAGGAATTCTTTGCACTGGCAGGATATGAGGCAAGGCCAGTAGCTACTTTTGTTCTGTTTTTGAAAGATTATTTTTTATGACTTAATTTATTTCTGTGTTTCTTACACATAGAAATGTTATGGTAGTCTTGATTTACAGGCAGGGTTAACAGTCCTCCTATAACTCTTACTCCTCTGAGTAGTATCAGTAAAATCATCTGAATTGTTTTGTGACCCAAGTGTACGCCTGCGGTGAGTGCTTTTGTAATGCTGCTCCCATGACAGCCCAGGTAATAAAGACTAAGTTGCAGCTTTTATGAATTACTGACATTGATTCAAGAACTAATAACGGTTTTGAAATTGAGAGGCAGTATCACTGTTCTTTAAAGTTGGAGCATGGTAAACAGACTCCCATTTAAAAAAAAAAAAGAAAAAAAAAGAAAAAGGGGAAAAAGAAAAAGAGCTTAGATTTCTTTGTCCATCAGTGAGCTACAACCATGCCTAGGTATGTAAAGTACCTGCACTGTGGGTAGCTGTGCTGCTCACAGAGTTCCAGCACGTGACAAACAGTTGTGGCACGGGGAAAAAAAATAATGTCATGCCCATTTGAATCCCTCACTTGCTTTTTGCTTGCTAATGTGTTTCATCAGGTCTTATTTAAAGCTTTTGTAATCCTGAACAACTTCAAGGAACTGACAGATCAATGTGTCTTCCCTTCAAATGATGCATTTCTTCCACAAAAATTACATCAGCCCAAATATGAAATAGGCAAGCTGAATAGACAAGATCAGTATCTGATTTAAAGTGGATTCCCCCCCACCATTTCCAAGTAAGGCTTAGTAACACTGGAAAAAACAGCACAGACATTGAGCCATGTCAAAGTTACTTTGGGGAAAGTTGTGCTAATCGCTTGTCCTTGTGGCCCGTTTAACTTTTGCATAAGTAAATGAAACATTAAGAGTGATGGTCAATAACGAACCATCCAGATTTCATGAGAACCAATGGGCACAGTGATCATTTAAGTTTTTAATTAAAACCATTGTTTAGAGAGACTGGGGCTGGCTGCAGACCTGGAGCCGCATGGGCTGTGCAGCATGGGAACCACCTCCCTACCTCGTTCCTCATTCGGGTCCCTGCAGTGGGAATGGTCTGCTTGATCCGAAACTGAACCAGACCAAGCTGCAAGGAACCAAGGGAATCCCTTAAAACAAGAGGGTTAAAAAGAATTTATATCTGTGTAAAATAAGTTAAGTGGTTAAAAATAGTTCAATGCAAGGTGCAGCAGCAGAAACAAAAGTGTCCTGATTGAGTATAAAGATTTTATGGCATACATCTGAGATCACACCTCAAGTAACAGCACAAAGTGTCCTGTTTATCATCACTTATGTGCTAGAGTCCTGAGTCCTCCAGTGTTCATCCTTGATGTGTAATCTTTAAAAATTAAAGTACTTAGACTGAAGCTAGAATATAAATGCTTTGTGGAGGTTTCTTCCTTTGTCCCAAAAAGTTAATTATATTTGATTTTATTTGTGTAAATTTATTCTCCTGAGTTCTCATTAGCTTGAATAGAATTATTCTGCATATGAGTTCTTGTAGCTTAAATCAAATTTGTATGACTAAGAGTTGACCATTGATTTGATTTTAGCAAAGTATTGTGATTAAGACAAATTCCTTCAATTAAAATGTGTTGTAAGAACATTAGTTGACCCATGAAACATCTTATCTAGCGTGGTCTAAGTGTATGGATGGTTCAATTTCACTTTTAGAGGACAGCTTACTTAGAGATTTGTAAGGTTTAGAAGAGATCTTTTATATCATTCAGTGACAATAGATTGCATATCTTCAGAGATTCCTCTGGGGCATCAACCCTGTTAACCAGACAACTCCACAAATGAATGGGATTTAGAGTATCAAGAGAAAGGATTAAATTAAAGGAGTTTAAATTGAAATACATACTTAATCCTATTTAGGAATTATAACTACTTTATATTGAGAATTTCTTTGAAACTGGCTTTGGTAATGAATTTTTTTTTTTTTTAAATCTCAAACATTAAGGTAAAAAGGCCACTTTCAGGGTTCACAGAATCAAAGAATCATCAGGGTTGGAAGGGACCTCTGGGGATTGTCTTGTCCAACCCCCCTGCCAAAGCAAGGTCACCTACAGCAAGTTGCACATGAATGTGTCCAGGTGGGTTTTGAATATCTCCAGAGGAGACTCCACAACCTCTCTGGGCAACCTGTGCCAGTGCTCTGCCACCCTCAAAGCACAGTTGTTCTTCCTCATATTCAGATGAAACCGCCTGTGTTTCGGTTGGTGCCCATTGCCCCTTAACCTGTCACTGGGCACCACTGGAAAGAGTCTGGTCCTATCCTCTTCGCACCCACCGTTAAGGTATTTATAACTATTGATCAGATCCCCTCTCAGTCTTCTCTTCTCCAGGCTGAACAGACCCAGTTCCCTCAGCCTTTCCTTGTGAGGGAGATGCTCCAGTCCCCTCATCATCTTTGTTGCCCTCGACTGGACTCTCTCCGGTAGTTCCTGGTCTTTCTTGAACTGAGACCCAGAACTGGACCCAGCACTCCAGGTGTGGCCTCACCAGGGCAGAGTAGAGGGGGAGGAGAACCTCCCTCAGCCTGCTGGCCACACTCTTCCTGACGTACCCCAAGGTACCACCGGCCTTCTTGGCTATGAGGGCCCATTGCTGACTCATGGGTATCTTCCTGTCCCACAGGGCTCCCAGGTCCTTCTTTGCCGGGCTGCTCTCCAGCAGGTCAACCTCCAGGCTGTACTGGTGCTGGTTGTTGATTTTTAAATTTTTTTTTTTTTTTTTAAACCATTCTTTAGGAAATGTCACCTGAAAAGGTTCTTTTTGAGTTTCAATAAAATTATTCAAGAAAAATATTCTTGGGAGGCATAACTGTGTAACTAATACTTTGGGGATGAAAACTTAATTTTTGTTTCATAGCATATTGAGATTTTGATTTTTAAATATTAACTCCTCCTTCAACCGCTCTCCAGTGAAGGGTATTTATTAACAAATTATTTTGTCACCTACAAAGTACGTCTAAAACATTGATATGTGTCTAGCTATAAATGAGAAAAAAATAGTAGACATAGCAGTACTTTACCTCTCTGGATGACAGTTTATATCTTAACTATTTTCTAATGAAAAAAAAATCTGGGTCTATGTGATTTTCTACTGTTTTTCCTTCTCATGCTGGCATCATGCAGCTATTCTAGTGGAAATGTACATCATGACAATCGTGGATTGTACCTCTCAGATTTAAAGGTCTTTTCAGAACTTCAAGTTGGAGGATTTAGGGCCTTTAGCCCCTATGTTTCCGTTTCAAATTGGAGTCACAGTAATGCTGCTCAAACTTAAGAGTTTTGCAGAAAACCTGTGCTTGAGTCACAAGAGTTCTTTGATTTGGACACTTCCTCATCTGCGTTACAAAAAAATTGTCATTATAACAAGTGCTTTTCTCAAAGGACTCAGTGGAGACCAAGAAGCACCTCAGAGTGTGCTACTCTTGCAATTGTAATTGTGGACCCTGAACTTTAGGATTTACTTTAGTAGGCAAACACAGGGCGTATTTGCATGGGTACACAGTGTTTACCTGTTGTGTTCTAGGTTATGGCCTACTAGTTGGAAAAATTAATTTGCCTGAAGTTATGAATCACTTTCAAAACTCGTAATGTAACTGTGAGGCATATACTACTCTCTGTAGGGGTAGCAGGAGCTATGTATCATCTAACTGTGGCCATTTGAATGATGTCTAGTGAATACTACTTTCCCAGACTCTTACTATAATAAATCAGTAAACAGTGTGTGCATCCAAAGCTTTAGCCTTGAGTTGCCTGTCCTGCTCCCTTAATTTCAACAGGGAGCTATGCAACCAACTAAGGCTAGTAGACTAACTGAGCTAGTTAAGTGAGGTAAACATCTTTTTATTTAAAGAACTTAGATTGAATTAGCTTGATTTCCTGAGGCTGGAGCTTTGATTTCTAAGCATTATGAGAGATTTAATAAATTTTATCCTCTGTCGTCCTACTTCATCCTATAATCTGTTTTTGAAAAGGACACTTGTTTTTAAATTGCTTCATAGCTAGCTAAATATTGGATTCTTGGCTTTTTATAATCCCCTTCCTTTTTGCCTTTTTTTCCCCCCAAACTGCTGTCACTGGAGTAACTAATAAATTCTTTATGGCTGACTTCAAAGTCTATGTACTTTATACATGATAGGCCTCAGACTTACTCTGGTTTTCTTCCCTTTTTCTTTGTGTTGCCATCATTCACAAAAGTAAGAGTATTTAAATAAATATCATAGTGAATAATTCTATCCAAATTTGTATCAACTGCAAATTGAGCCAAATAATACTACCTGCATTTTTTCTCATTCTAATTTTTATATTCAGTTGTATTAGAGAAACTTATAGACGTGTCCTTTTTAGTTTTTCTTTGAACCAAGTAAATACTATTGTAGTTAATAAATCCTCGTATAAAGTACTTTATAATTTTATTAATGACTGCCTGAAGCCTGTAATCCTCCTGGAATCACCAATCTTCTTTTCTTCATGTGAGTTTTTCTTGTGAATATGTTGAACGTTTTCCAGGCTTATTCCAGTTTTTCCCCTAGAGTTTATAGTTAAGGTGAATACATTTCTTTTTAACCTCAATGTAGAATACATTCCACCCACGTGCCTAATTTTGTTCATACATTTCTTCAAACATGATGCCCTTCTCTGCCTCTCTTCTTCAATGCTTTTTCTCTCCTTGATTCCACATCATTTGCAAATATAACGAATACAGTCCTGCTTTCTTCCAGGGCTTTATAAGAGCTAAATTTGCTGCTCCTCAGGGAGGTAAATTTTTCTAGTTTCTGTAACTCATTTTTATTATTATTTTTTAATTGCTATACTTTTTTTTATCCTTCCTCTGTCAAGTAGGTTAAGGTATGTAAAAGCATACATGTATATGTGTGTATATATTAAGATTTACTAATAAATGTGTAACGTAAGTATTCATAGCCAAATTCTAGGAGTACTTTTTCACTTTCTAATATTTAAATTGGATAATTTTAGAAAATACCATAAACTTTAAATTGCTTTTGTCTTTGTACTTCTGAGCGACGTCCTGTCTTTGGGGAATATTTTAAATCTTCAGGTCAATTTAAGTACAATCTTACACAACCCAGCCATTGCACTGAAACCTACTGCTTGAATTAATGTTGTAATTGTAGCAGTCTCATTTAATAGACTTTCACTGCAATGAAAAAAAAATGAATCTGTGTATTGAGTTTTACGTATACTTGTGTATACTTGCAGTATTTTTTGCAAGTGAAACTTAGAGAAGTTTGGGGTTTTTGTAAAATATTTTTCATTTAAAAGAGAATTTTTAGATGAGAATACATGGATTAGAAATGTTTCTTTAGGCTCTGAAATTTGAAGCTGTTGCTTTAGGAAAAGTTTTCAGATTTTTTTCTAAGACATATTTGTTTAGAATAAATAGTAATGTGTTCCCACAAAGCTTTGTGAAAATGGAGGTATTGTGAGGACCAAGCCCAGAAACTCAGAGCGCTTTACTTGAATGAAAATGTTGGCTCAGATGATGTAGAATTTGGGAAGAAGAGTACTTTTTTAAATTTAAATTTTATTTTAAGGACACCCAGTAGACAAAGAGACAAATCCAGTTAGTGTAATAGTAGTAGGTTTAATGCTGTACAGCCAAATGCTACATCTGGTTTTGCGGTGTTCTTTCAAAAGCCAATGAAGGCACTGAAGACTCTGTGTGTGTGTTGTATTTAAAGCAGAATTACCAGAGGGGTTGTATTGTTTAAAGCAAAATAACAGATTATTCAAGTAAACATGAAGACTCACTCTTTCAATGGAGATCACAAATCTAAATTTCCTAGAAATAGCAGAGAAAGTGTAATTGTCCACAGGCTCGGGTTATATTTCCTTTGAGTTTTCAGACAGATCATAAAAAACATGTACATACATTGCACAGATGGCACTTTGAAACATATATATTTTGTGCTGGTGTCAGAGCTTATTTGGTACACTTTTAAACTTGTGACCTCTGGCTATTATCGTGGTCTTTGTATTTTGAGTTGCAATGATTTCCTTTTTCTTCCTGAAACAATTTCTTATTGTTTCTTCTTTTTGTTAAGAATTCTACCATGTGATTTCTGTTCTTTTTGTTCACGTCACAGGAATTAGTATCTTAGGCAAAAAAAAAAAAAAAAACCTAAATGTGATGTGTACTATAGTAGTATTTTTTTATTTAAAAATAATCTGTACATCTCAAGATAAAATTTAAATATTAACTGCCCTGTAATAACAGAAGTGCAATTGTTCTTTCTAGCATTTGTCATGATGAAAAATAAGAAATTAAAATTTTAAATATGTGTATTTTTTTAGTCAGAGACCTTTTTGTCCTTCCTCTCTTCTTGAATAATATTTAAGAGGATTGGACTTGCTGAGAAGATACTACATTGTCATATGTACTCTGGGACATAAGCATGTAACAAGAGAAGAGGTGATTTCAGAGATAATTTTGCTTAGTTTTAAGTAGAAATGCCCTAGTCATCAAAAATTAAAGATGCTTTTGAAACTTCTGTCTCTGGGTTAAGTTAAAAGGACTTACTCAAGAATTCTAGAACTATAAGAACGTGGAAAACTGGTTTTATTTTTCTCTGTTTAAGGACACAGAGCTTTAAAACTTCCATAGTCTTCTGAGGGAGGTGTAGATATCTTAATTTATAACCTCAGTTCCAGGCACTTCTAAATGGCACTCAGGGCATTATGTATATATAATGGCAGTATTCATGACTGTGTGAGCTTTAATTTTCTGGACACTCAGCAATTATACAATTCTGCTAATCAAAATGAGGCATTCAGTCCCTTGGGACGCTTTGTGGACATTTGCTGAGGTGATTGCTGACATCGCGTTTCCCTCGCATGGCAGTTAAATGGAGCTGGTTTGACTGTGCCTCCTCCACCCACTGCCACGTCCCTCCTCTTCCGTCTGTTGGTGGCAGCTTCCAAAGTACCAGCTTGTTTCACGTCAGCGACATGTTGGGCCCAGTAATAAATCACCAGTGAATGGCCAGTTCTGTCCTTCTGTATTTAAAGCAGTCCTGAACATTGATTAATGTGGCTCTTCAATGGCAGAACAATGCTCAAGGCACATATGCACATGAAAAGCTCTTCTAGCGCAAGAGATAGCTTTGTCCTACGTGCTCCCAACCCTCCCCTTTAAATGGTTCCATTCCTGGTCTGGCCTGGACCTTGGCTAATTGATTACCAGAACTTCAGGCAGGCTGAGTTTGGCCTCAACCTGTGGGAGCCTTTGGAAGGTCTGGTGCTCAGCTCTGGAGAGGCCAGTGGCACGTGTCCTAGCCATGGTCCTCACACCCACGAGGCCACTCACTGCTCAGGACCACGGACTGTATTTAATACGTAATCCAAGGTCTTTTCTGTTATCAAAATGGATAATGAGCTTCAGTTGGCGGATGACTAAATGGCTAAGACTAAATTTAGAGCAAGGTGTTCAGTTTTGGTTTGGGTTTTTTTGCCAGTTTTTATTTTAAGCTTGGGAAAGGGTGCAGAGGTAAGGAATGGGGAGATACATCAGTTCAGTAGCTCTCTTGCCTTCTGACGAGTTAGTGTTCCTAACTTGCGGTTGTTTGTATACCCCTGCTTCTTTGAAACACTCCCTTGTGACAAGCCTCGGAGAGTAGGGCCTTTCCTGCCCTTGGGAGGCACCTCAGTTCATTAGCATCAATTAATCTTCTGAGCAGTCCTGCACAATTCAGCCAATTAATGGAGCAAAGCCAACAGAGAACAGGAGCGTATTGTTACTCTTTTTAAAACTCTTCCATGCTTTCTGCTACCTTATTTTTAATTATCTTCCTATAGAATTTAAATATATGTAAAAATAGCTATAAAATGACAGTTCCTTACTGAATGTAAAATGATTGCTACAAACTAGTGACTGTCTAGTAAAATCGACTGCCCTCTAACTTTTTAATTGACAATAGTTGACATACAGAAAACTGTTCCTCAGACTGCTGAGAATTTAATATGAAAACTTTTTGCCTTACCAGTTAACAGCTTAAATCCTTCCTTTTGCTAGTCCACTGTGAAATTATCGTGTGATATGACAGAACAATATATAATGAAAAAGTATCTTTAAAAAACACATATGCTAATTAGAAATAGCTGCAGTCTGAAATGTAATTCTTCTGTGATCACTGAAGTGCCTGCTTGTTTATACTGTAGGTGTACTTATAAAGTACTTCATACTGTATTTGTATGGAACTCAAATTGTGTTTATTTTTGCATTCCCATCACTTATAGATAAAAATATTACTGCTGGAATTGGTAACTACAATTACAGATGTAAATATTGTGTGTTTTCTTACTATTTAGTGACTCATCCGTCATATATTTTTATTATTGTCTTGACTATACATTAATATTTTTTTCAATCTCTACCTCCAGAAGAATTAGCACTATTAAGGTGTTTTCGCTAGAACCCGAAATTTCACTGGATCCCAAAGTTCATATCATTTCAGGGATGTGCTTTCACTCTTTACTCAATTTTTGCGTCTTCCAAGTTCTTCTAACATTAATTTGAATACAGAAAAATCCAGCAGCTTCCTCTCTCTGTTCGTCTTGTCATCAAATGCAGGAGTTCTCAATGAGCTCTTGTTTGAATATTCAGTACAAGAAAGAATTCATTGTATTTCTTTGCAAAAGTTTCTCAGCGATAAGTATTTTTTGTCATAAAAACACAGTAAAAATGATGAGTTTTAGTATAGCTTGTAACTCTAAACTCTGATTCCTTTTGACTTCTTTAGTCTTCAGTGCTCATCTGCTCTATTGATGACATCTTTTTTTCCTTTTGGAAACCTCCATGTTTTGTAGGACTGTCTGAATTTCCACTTGTGCATAGTGTTTTGGTGGTTTTTGCTTGTCATATCTTGACTGTGTCTTTAAATGTTCTTCAAAGTAGAGGGAAAAAAAAAGCTAAGGTCAAACGTACCAATATTTGATTGATGAGCCCATTATAAAAAATAATCTTTTGTATTTATCTATCAAAATGTTAATGTTCTGATTATGTTTGAATGTGAATTTGACATGATGAAATGCTATAATTACGAAGTTTTGAAATACCCAGTAGTTCTGTCTGAACTTGCGTCTAGTTTCAAAGTGTATGTCCTGTTTTGTACTTGTTAGTTCACTGGTGGTGTTTGATGCCAGAGGAGGGAACATGCTGAATAGATTTTTGCTTTGGGAAATTGGAACTGCAGCTCAAATCTCCTTGCTTTTGGTATTTTGCACTCTGTGCCATTTGGAATCAACGTTCCAAAGAATGTGGATGCTCTTCTGGAGAATTCTTTTGAGAGGTAAAAAGATCAGAAAAAGGTTCACCTAGTGACATATATTGGTGTTGACAAATACTGCAGTGCAATAGGAGTAGAGTGAAAAGGTTTGTGGTAAGGCCCCAACATCAGCTGTTTATGGGCTTTAGAGCTTTTACTTTAAACTAGTTCTGGTCCAGATGCTTGGCCTGAATGACATTAGCTCCTGTCTTTTGTCTTAGCTTCATCTGAAAGGCATCCGGTTCACATCTGCAGGACAGCTATGCAATTCAAACAAAAATACAGTAAATGGGGATGTTTGGGAGTAATTTCAAAAAGAGACATATCTAAATTGAAAAACTAATATATGCACACAATTTGAGGCATAGCAGGGATAATGAATTACCTTATTATGTAACTGAACAATCCTTTTACTGTGGAAAGTAGATATAGTATAGTAGATACTGCCCAGAGAAGTTGTGGATGTTCAAGTGTTCAAGGCCAGGTTGGATGGGGCTTTGAGCAACCTGGTCTGGTGGAAGGTGTCCCTGCCCATGGCAGGGGGGTTGGAACTAGATGGTCTTTAAGGTCCCTTCCAACCCCAACAATTCTGTGATTCTATGAAAGATGCCAAGTTTACTATGGAAAGTTGCCAAGGCGAGCAGCTCTGGTGCCAGCATGGTGGGTGTTGGAGCACTCTAGCATGGTGCACAGGGAGGTTTCCCAAACTGGGAGAAACTCAGGGGGAGCTGAGAGAGCCATCAGGAGCCTACAGCTTGTGCGACAGCGGCTGATGAGACCTGGGGGAGGCCCTGAGCAACGGCAGCCAAGCCCCTGCCCATGTATAAAAGAAGCCCTTAGGGAGCACTGGCGACCAGGAGTGCCGCAAACAAGGCAGGCAAACAGGATGTGGCGTGGCAGCTTGCACAGCAGGTCGGGTGGAAGGGCATGCAGAAAGGGCACTGAAGCTCTGCCAGCTTGACTAGGGAGCAACAGTATCCACTTGGCAGAAAGCCAGGCAGGTGCCAGGCTGCAGGCTGTGCCCTGCTCTTGTGCCAGTATGGGACAGGAGCAGTGAGCCCAACTGTGGGAGGTGTGCCCAGGGAGAGGAGCTCCTCCACTTAGTGACAGAGCTCCAGGAGGAAGTGAGTGGGTTGGGGAGTATCAGGGAGAGCAAGAGAGACAGACAGACTACTGGAATCACATCCTACCTTCCTTGAGACAGGACGCATGACACGGAGGGTACCCTGTTCTCTCTCTGCCTGGCTGAACACAGTGACTTAAGGGACAGGGGGAGATGATGACAAGTTCCTGCCTGGGACAGCACACATGTTTCCTCTGAGATTGCCCCACCTGCCCAGGGGCCCTTGCAGAGTAGGTACAAGGCTCTGCAGGTGGAACGGAACAATAACGAGGACGACAGTTCATCTAACTTGGAGGAGTAGCCAAGGTGAAGTTAGCCTACGCTCTGCATCAAAACCGCTTTCATATAGAAAAGACGATGGGTCATTGTCATAGGAGACTCCCTTCTCAAGGGAACAGATGACCCAATATGCAGACTGGACCCACTTTTTAGGGGTCTGCTGCCTCCCTGGGGCCTGGGTTAAAAATGTGAAGAGAAAGCTTCCTACCCTGGTATGGTATTGATTTTTCAGGTAGGCAGCGATGAAGTTGCAACAAATAGTTCAAAAGCAATTCAGAGAGACTTCAGGGCCTTGGGACGAGTGGTTAAGGATCAGGAGCACAAGTAGTGTTCTTCTCTATCCTTCCAGTTGCAGGGAATGATGAGGGCAGAAACAAGAGCTAGCAGATCAATACCTGGCTCCAAGCTTGGTGTCACCACAAGAATTTTGGGTTTTTTGATCATGGGTCAGTCTACTAGGTCTGCTGGTGACAGATGGGGTACACCTGTATCAAAGAGGGGAAAAGGATCTTTGCACAGGAGTTAGCAGGGCTCATTGAAAGAACCTTAAACTAGATTTGAAGGGGGAAAGGGATAAAACCAGAGTCACTACAGATAAGCCTGGGAGCGGCATGCCAATGTTTGAGGGATGATGTGCTAGCAACGTCCTTCAGTCTGCCATCTCAGTGGAGGTAGGGGACATAGAAGTAAGGAGGAGGGTCAGCAGAACTGCTACCTTGGACTTCTGGAGGGCAGACTTTGGCCTGTTCAGGAGCCTGGTTGACAGAGTCCCTTAGGAGGCAGTCCTGAAGGGGAAAGGGGTCCAGGAAGGCTGGACATTCTTCAAGAAGGAAATCTTAAGGGTGCAGGACCAGGCTGTCCCTGTATGCCAAAAGATGAGCTTGTGGGGAAGAAGACTGGCCTGGCCGAACATAGAGATTTGGCTGGAACTCAGGAAAAAAACAGAGTTTATGACCTTTGGAAAAAGGGGCAGACCCCTCAGGAGGACTACAAGTACGTCATGAGGTTATGCAGGCAGAAAATCAGAAGAACCAAAGCCCAACTAGAACTTAATCTGGCTCCTGCCATAAAAGACAAAAAATGTTTCTATAAATACATTAGCAACAAAAGGAGAATCTCCATCCTTTATTGGATGTGGGGCGAAACATAGTGACAAAGACTGAGAAAAAGGCTGAGGTACTTAGTGCCTTCTTTGCCTCAGTCTTTACTAGTAAGACCAGCCTCGGGGCACCCAGCCCCATGAACTGGAAGACAGGGATGGGGAGCAGAATGAAGCCACCATAATCCAAGGAGAAATGGTCAGTGGCCTGTTATACCAATTGGATACACACAAGTCTATGGGGCTGGATGGGATCCACCCAAGGGTGCTGAGGGAGCTGGTGGAAGTGCTTACCAAGGCACTTTCCATTATTTATCAGCAGTCCTGGCTAACTGGGGAGAGCCCAGTTGACTGGAGGTTAACAAATGTGACGCTGATCTACAAGAAGGGCTGGAAGGAGGATCAGGGGAATTACAGGCCTGTCAGTCTGACTTCAATGCCGGGGAAGGTTGTGGAGCAGATCATCCTGAGTGCTATCACATGGCACGTACAGGACAACCAGGCGGTCATACCGAGTCAGGATGGTTTTATGAAAGGCAAGTCCTGCTTGACTAACCTGATTTCCTCCTATGACAATGTGACCTGGTTAGTGGATGAGGGAAAGGCTGTGTATGTTCTCTACCTAGACATTAGCAAGACCTTTGACACTGTCTCCCATGGTCATACCGAGTCAGGATGGTTTTATGAAAGGCAAGTCCTGCTTGACTAACCTGATTTCCTCCTATGACAATGTGACCTGGTTAGTGGATGAGGGAAAGGCTGTGTATGTTCTCTACCTAGACATTAGCAAGACCTTTGACACTGTCTCCCATGGCATTCTCCTGGAGAAACTGGCAGCTCATGGCTTTTGTGGGGGGGCACCTTTCTGGGGGAAAAATTGCTGGGTAAAAAACTGGCTGACTGGCCGGGCCCAAAGAGTGGTGGTGAATGGAGTTAAATCCAGTTCACAGCTAGTCACCAGTGGTGTTCCTCAGGGCTCAGTATTGGGGCCAGTTCTGTTGAATATCTTTATCAATGGTCTGGATGGGGGAATCGAGTGCACCCTCAGTCAGTTTGCAGGCAACGCCAAGCTGGGTGGGAGTGTTGATCTGCTGAAGGGTAGGAAGGCTCTACAGAGGGATCTGGACAGGCTGGATCAATGGGCTGAGGCCAACTGTATGAGGTTCAACAAGACCAAGGGCCGGGTCCTGCACTTAGGTCACAACAACTCCATGCAATGCTACAGGCTTGGGGAAGAGTGGCTGGAAAGCTGCCTGGCAGAGAAAGATCTGGAGGTGTTGGTTGACAGCTGGCTGAATATGAGCCAGCAGTGTGCCAAGGCAGCCAGTGGCATCTGGGCTTCTATCAGGAATAGCGTGGCCATCAGGATCAGGGCAGTGATCGTCCCCCTGTACTCGGCACTGGTGAGGCCGCACCTCGAGTGCTGTGTTCAGTTTTGGGCCCCTCACTACAAGAAAGACCTCCAGGTGCTGGAGCGAGTCCAGCAAAGAGCAACGAAGGTGGTGAAGGGTCTGGAGCACCAGTCTGATGGGGGGGCAGCTGAGGGAAGAGGGGTTGTTTAGCCTGGAGAAGAGGAGGCTGAGGGGAGACCTGGTTGTTCTCTATAACTACCTGAAAGGAGGTTGTAGTGAGGTGGGGGTCAGTCTCTTCTCCCAGGTAATGAGTGATAGGACAAAAGGAAATGACCTCAACTTGTGCCAGGGAAGGTTTATATTGGATATTAGGAAAAACTTTTTCACCAAAAGGGTTGTCAAGCATTGGAACAGGCTGCTCAGGGAAGTGGTGGAGTCACCATCCCTGGAGATATTTAAAAGACGTGTAGATGTGGTGCTTCTATTGTAAGGTGACTCTGACAAGGAAATTAATCCTTAATTTGTAAAATTAAGAAAAGCAAAAGAGTTTGAATTTCATCTGTTCCTAGATTAATATTTTATTTACTTTTTTTAGTTTGTCCTCTTCCCTAAGAAATTCCTGATCTAATATAATATAAGGAATAAAATATTTTACTAGGAAGATGGGTAAGAAGATTTTCCTATCTACTTCTCTTTCATAATATTCTTCCACTTTCACTGCAATCTTGTTATGTGAGAAAGATAAACAGGGCCTTTAGGAAAGTATTTAGGCATTGCAGTACAAGATTGGTTTGACATTCTGTGAATAAAATGGCGAATTTCACTCTGGTCGAAAACCGTCTGTTGAATCCCAAGGCTGTGTCTGAAACTGGATTTTCTGTAAATTAGTACATTGTAGTACCTCCTCAAGCTCTACGTAATCAGCTCTTTCCATTTTCATATGTTCATCAATCTGCATTCATTGAAGGATTTAGAAAATTGGATGGGATACAAAGTTAAAGCTTAAACTGATGCCTAACAATATAAGCTTTTTAAAAAAATCGTGTAGACACAGGGGCAGTTACTGGCTGAAGCCAAAAAAGAAAGACAATTTTGCTTCATTGTTGATTTCTGCACCCAACCATAAGCTTTATGCCTCTCCTAATTAACTTCATGGTGGTGAGCAGATTGAGAATAGCTCTAGTCAGCGCTAAAAATGCTTGGAAACATGCTGCTTTACAGCCGTATGCAAAGTTGTTGAATTTTTTTTTAAATCACTGCCAAAAGGCAGAAGTCATAGATGCATATGTTTCATGCTAATCACAAAATAATAAGGTAATTGATATTCAACAATTTAAAACAACAAACAGAGCGCATACTCTAAATCTGGCCAACTGGTTTTAATTAATGCTGTTGCCCTCTGTTTGAGTGGAACCACAAAGGAAGTGGTGGGAACTTGGTTTTGAAAAAGGAGTCTTTTCCAAAATGTTGATAAAGCATTTAAATAACTCTTCATGTGTCCAGGAAGGCAGCTGACAAACTGTCTTCCTTTCTCTGTTGCTTGCAATAAATTTGAAAAGCAAAAGCAAGGTTCTAGGAAAGTTAAACCCTGAGAAGGTCTGGGAAGGGGTTTTGTTTCTTTCTTTCAGGTTAGCTAGTGTCTCCTAAGGAACTTGCCCCTGAATTTGTCCAGATTGTCTAAGTGATGTTTTAAAATTAATTATACCTGTTCTAAGGGAGTATCTGTGAAGCACTTTCAGTTATTTTTGAGACTGCTATTCATCTACATCATAAAGGAGAGGTTAGAAACAGTTGTATTATTGATGGAAAAGTAAGAAGAAAATGAATATAACTTACTACAAGGGAGCAGGGAAAAAAGACCTGGCATTGATAGAATAGGCCCAGTTAGTATTCAGAATCAGCTCGAGCTAAGGGGATTTTATGGAGAGGGTCTAGTTGTAGTAATTCTGTCAGCTCTAGTAGTCAAAATTCTAGGCTACCATGAGATGTTGGAGGTTTTTTTTTGTAGCACTCAGCCCTTGCAGTCATACTGGCAGTTAAAACAGCTGGTAAATGTATGAAATTTGAATGACACATCTTCACTTAAGATTCACATTTCTATCAGTTACTCGATTTTAACTTTTCTGTGCTGGACAGTAACTTCTGATAAACTTTGATTCCTTTCTCTCTTTTGGAAGACCACTAGGAGTATCTTGAATGATTCTGCTGTGTGAAGCGTTAGACCATTGCCCTTGTTAGCTCAACTAATTTCATTTGGTTATTTACCTGTTTTGTTTCTCTGTGCGTTTTTTTCTCTTTCTTTGTATGTTTGTTTTTAAATAAAGTAGGAGAGGATGACTGTAGAACTATGATGAAGAACCTTTCTCTTGTCCTCATTGTATGTCCATCTTCTGCTATGGTAGTGATTGCCTCATAAAAATTAAAATTTTAATACATGAAGTGGTTGTTGCAAAGCCCTGCAATGAATGGCTTATTAACTGGCTACTTCCAGGTAAACTGATAAGATTCTTTTTCATTGGAATAACAACCGTAATAACATTTTAAAAAAAAAACTCTATTCAAAGAAGACCTTGGGTAATTTTCCTGCTGGAAATGCTTTGGGAAGGAAGATCTTTTTCATTTGGCCAGATTAAGCAGTTATTACCAGGAGCAAAAGGCTTAAGGGTGCCATAGGGGCATGGAAGGTACATGTTCTAAACTTTTCTGGTGTTTTGACAACCTGCATGTGACAATCGAGAAAATTCAATAACTCCTTTTTAGTTATCCTTTCTGATTAGAATGTAATTTTTAAAGATTTAAATGGTTTCTGAGATGACTGTCAGAAAATTATTTTTGTATCTGTTCTTTCTCTCCCATTAAATGGAGAACGATGCATCATCTTGCTTAATTGAGGTATGGTTCTTGAGGAACTCTGAAGAAAATTACCAACTCACTGAATTGGAAAATTTCAGCCTGTGTTTTTTCCTTCTGACATAATGAAATGTCTTTGTTGGCGCAATACACTAGTACAAACTATTTCCTAAAGGAAATAAATAACCATGAAGAATAGATCTGTCAATGGCTACTAAATATGTAAGACCAGATGCAAACTCTTTCAAACCTAAACCACAGTTTCTGCCTGCCAGCAGCTGAACTCTATGTATTAGGAAAACAGTAACTCCATGAAACCTGTTACTTAAGAATCTGCAACTCAGCACTAATGGGAACGTAATACTGGGCAAAACAGGCCTTGGACCTAGTTGTGCAAGGAAATATTTTGTGTCCTTATGTTTTATAGGTGGATATACTTTTGCTGTAGAGGCTAATGGAGAAAGAACAAAGAAAATTATAGTATGTGGCATTTTTTTAAATATTCAAAATAGTTCAAAAAGGGACATGAAGAATACGGCCTGGAGTAAAACTGAAGTGGCTTTACACTGCCTTTGAGCCTTTCAGATCCTCTATGGCCTTGGGCTCCATTTCGTTACTTAGCTAGCCTGCTGGCTCCACTGTGCGCACCAGTTTTCCCAAGGCTGCAGAATCTCAGGAACCTCAGTACATAATTGGCAGCTACTGAAGTAAATGTAGTCACTTTTTTAAAAAGAAAGTTGAAAGGTGGTATTTTAGAAACATGATTAAAAAGAGATGGGGTACATATTAAATCTAAGGAACTGATGACTTCCTAGGGGTGATCTGCAGGGAGAAGTGCTGAAATTCTCCCATGCATCTGTTGTTGCTCATGAATTTAATTTCCTCTGGCTTTTTCTAGTAAATGCTTGATAAATTAAGCCTAACTCTTTTTTCTCATAGAAATTTGCCTTTGAGAGAATAGAAAAGAAGGCGGCAATGTTTTGTTCCTATATCCTTTGCTCAAATCAATGGCTGTGGTAAATAACTCAGCTCTGGTACTTGCTATTCTGCATCCATTTTTGTATGTCTGTATCTTTTCGGCATGCTTGTGTCAGTAACAGAATGAAGCAAACCTTGCTGTCTCTTACAGCTCCTGCCACAAGGCTTGAGTACCAACACGTGACATTGCTGTTAGACCCTGCCGAGGCCAACTGTGACAACATCAGGAATGTGGGACTCTTAACAAACAGCATTAGTGGAGGAAGTAGACCCTAGCAGATTCATTGCAGTTGTAAATAGTTCATTTATCTAGCCCGAGGGCTTTTTTAATGCTGTATTTCTGAGAAAATAATAATAATACAAAGCTGTAAATATCAGAAAACCCAAACTGGCAGAGATTGCAATAAGCAGTTCAGTGAGGGTGAGTGTAAAGCCAAAAGTGTGCATTGAAGAGCATGCTTGGCAGAATAAGGAAAAAGAAACTGAGGTTCCAGCTCACCTTTGGAATATATTTTCTGTAGAAACTTTAGGAGTGGAAAATAATGACTTCCAACAGGTTTCTGAATCATCTGCTGGTTTGAGTTAGTGGATATCAATTAGTGGATATCAGTTAGTATTATCAGTTAAAGACAGTTAAGGTATTTTTGTTTTACATAAAACCCAGAAACTACTGGCTTTAACTGATAATACTTTGTTTACCAGTAAACATGACATTATTTTTATTATCTGCATCTCTGAAGATTATTATTTGCCTTTCAGTTATGTTGCAGACAGAACTTAGATTTCCATTTCCTCCTACATGTAAGCTCTCAGTGTCCTTCAGAGATTTTTGCTCAATAATTTTAACTTTTGTAAATATCCACAGAAAAGCTAAAAATGCAAATCAAGGCTGGACAAAAAAAATAATACTACTGACGAGGCTGAAAATTTTCTGGAACCCAAAATACTGTACAGGTTCTATATTGCACTGTTAAGTATTGTACAAATACATACTTTGTGTAGGCACTGTGCAATTTGGATGTAGAAAATCCATGCCTTGTTAAGCAAATGAAAGTTGAGTATAGAATTTCCCATATTTATTTTTTTCCTCTGACCAAAGCAGACAAACTTTTATG
The DNA here is from genome assembly GCF_000690535.1 of Cariama cristata. Classification (NCBI taxonomy): domain Eukaryota; kingdom Metazoa; phylum Chordata; class Aves; order Cariamiformes; family Cariamidae; genus Cariama; species Cariama cristata. The sequence continues at coordinate 42,437 of NW_009597354.1, forward strand.
TTGCCTAGCTTACAGTTTAGCACTTGAATATTTCCACTGACATTAATGCTTTTATCAGCATAAGAGGAATGAATGAATTATCTCACATGCAATAATTAGGATCTGAAAGATCAGTTTGCAGCTTCCTTTATATATGTGTTATTTTTGAGCAATAGCAATTAGATGCATAGTTTGTAATAAGTTCTTGATATTTCTTTCTGGTGTTGCTGAGTCTGTCCAACTAAAATCATATTTAAAATAATTAAGTCGTATTAGGTTAAAAAAAAAAAAAGTGTTGCTGCACTGGCTTTTTCAAGTAACTGTTAGAATTTTATTGTGGGGTAGATAGGTAAGGTATTATAACATATGTAATATGCTAGTCAAAAGACAGAGGGGGAAACAGTGCAGCAAGTGCCCAGTTTGTAGCGGTTCTTTGACTTACCAGGCAGGTAGGGAAAAAATTCCGTTTAGCACCATGCTCTGAAGCATTGAGTTGGCTTTCAGAACGGTAAGGAAATCTTCACAGTCCCAATATAGAGCAAGGCATTTCTTCTAGTTAAGGCATTAAAAAGAGAAGCAAAGTTGGTCTGCCTTTGTTATTTTAGATTTTTTTTTTTATGATCACAAAAATTTAAAAACAAAATCAACCATGCAGAAGTTGAATTTCTAAGAACAGCACTCATCTTGAAAGAATTTCTGCTGGAAAGAATTGTATTCCTTCTAGTTTAGAGCATTGGGAAAAAGGTTCCACAGTTGCACTTTATTTGATTTTATTACCCTCACTGACTAGCTTTGTGTCCTTGACTTTAAATGTATATATACACTGTTCCTAACAATTTTCTCTGTGTAAACATTTGAAGAGCAAACAGCAGTATCTTGTAAAGGGTAAGTGGAGTTTCTGAGGTGAATACCCTGTAGGTAATGTGGACTTGAAAGAGCTTTCCAGCAGAGCTCTGGCTTTTCCAAGGCTATCTCCAGTGCTCAGTTGTCCTTAGCCTTGCTCAGAATTGTGCCATCAGTATTTTCTTCAAACAACTGGAGAAGCAAATAAACCTTGCCTCTACTGGGATTAATTTACTGCAGCTTGAAGCAGCAAATCTCTTCTGGCAACCATTCATAAGCTGAGTAAGCAGCACCCTTGCATCTGTTGACAGTGTGAGTTCATTGCGGAAGCCAATATCTGAGAAGACATTAGAATTCCATGTCCAAAATGGGAGAGGGAATATTAGTCACTAACAAGTGAGAGCTCTGAATTTGAACACTTTGAGTCAACTACTCAAGTGGTGGAATATGGATATCATATTTGCTGTCTTCTGTTTCTCCAGTATAATGTAGCTCAGCTGGAAAACCAAAGACCATTATGCTGGGAGAAGCCTGTCCATTCTGGCTTGGTCAGTTACTGAATATTTACTTGATTAAAGTCGTATTTTTTTATTTTAGTGAATTTACTGAAATCTTAATTGAAGTGAATCTTTTCAGGAAACTTAGCGGAGCTGCTTTAAAATCTAGCTTAAGTAATGAAACAAATTATGTTTGGGGATATGATTTTCTTCTGGATGGCCAGCTGTATCTTACCAAACACTTTAAAACATTTTTTCTTGTGGCTTGATTTCGGCTGGGATAGAATTAATTTTCTTCCTAGTAGCTGGTACAGCGCTGTGTTTTGGATTTAGTAGGAGAATATTGTTGATAACACACTGATGGTTTAGTTGTTGCTAAGTAGTGCTTACCCAAAGTCAAGGACTTTTCAGTTCCTGTGCTCTGCCAGCGAGGAGGTGCACAAGGAGCTGGGAGGGAGCAGGGCCAGGACAGCTGACCCCAACTGACCAAAGGGACATTCCATACCATAGAGTGTCGTGTCCAGTATATGAACTGGGGGAGTTGGCTGGGAGGGGCCGATCGGTGCTCGGGGACGGGCTGGCAATCGGTCAGTGGGTAGTGAGCAATTGTATGGTGCACCACTTGTCTTTCTT
>NW_009597355.1:0-244 GCF_000690535.1 Cariama cristata
TACTCTCACAGTTGCGAGGCTTTTGAAAATTGGGGTCATTGACCAGCCGGTGGATATTCTCCACCCTGAAGTGTGGGATAAATGCACTAAAGCGTTAGCCGAGGAGACGATGTCCTCGGGTTGCGGGAAAAACCTTAAGTCGTGGGGGAAAGTTGTACAGGCTCTGCGGAAGGCCATACAAGAGCAGGATACCTGGAAAGCAGCGAAGAACTGTTTGTTGACCACCCCGAAATTGGGAGTCGGG
>NW_009597355.1:349-1436 GCF_000690535.1 Cariama cristata
ACTTACGGCGGGACAGAACCGAGCTAAATCCTTCTGGGGTGGGTTAGCCGAGGAAGCCAGGGTTGCCGCAGAGGAACCAGAGTCTGCCGCGGAGAAACCAGGGTTTGAGGATATCTGGACTAGACCACCGCCCTATGCGCCTCAAGATGGCGCCGAGCAGAAAGGCGAAGGGCGGGGCGAGAGTGCCCTTGGCGGGAACAGGGAGGAAGCGTTAGCGCTAACAAGCGCACACAGACAGGAAGGGGAGAAGAACGAGAAGGAGAAAGGTGGGGGCGGTCGGAAAGGGGAGGGGAGCGCAAGCGAAGGGCGGAAAGCCAATCAGAGCGGCCATCTGAAGAGCTGCCCTTATAGGGCAAACACCCACTGAGCAGAGGGTGGGGCAAACCAAGAGGGAGGGAACGGCCCGCCCGCAAGGGGGCTGGAGCCCGACAAAAAGGTACTGGAAACCGGAAGTAACAGTCAGTCGAGTTCTGACTCTGGATCAGACATTAGCGCTTCCGAACCCGCTACCCCCCCGAGAAGTGACCAACTTTATGGCCCCAACCGACGGTCCAGCCGAATCTGCCCCTATCTCAGGGACAGCAAGTACCATCCCCTGGAGGCGAGACCCCAGGGTGGCCCTGGCAGTAAAGTGTGACAGCCCGCCAGTGGTGTGGGGGATCTGCTCCCTCTATAATATCTCAAATGGCACCACCATTAGCGTCCCCTTTTTGATTGACACCGGAGCAGATGTTACAGTTATTCCTGAAACAAATTGGCCTCCGCGCTGGAAACTGTAAGACGCCCCCATGGTGGGCGGAGTCGGGGGATTAGCCTGAGCTCGGAAGAGTGCTCAATTGGTAGCTATCACGCTTCACACTGAGAAGGGACCAGAGAAAACCATCACCCTTTTTCCATATGTCATGTCAGGGACCCCACCCCTGTTGGGAAGGGACGCCTTAGCCCTATTAAAAGCCAAGGTGACAAATTTACCGTAAGGGCCACTGCCGCACACCCACTCCCACCAATTAGACTGACATGGAAATCGTCCGACCCGGTGTGGGTCGAGCAGTGGCCCCTATCGAAGCCTCGAATGGACGGTCTTCTT
>NW_009597355.1:1467-4559 GCF_000690535.1 Cariama cristata
CGACCGCGAGCTACAACGAGGTCATATAGAGCCTTCCACTAGCCCATGGAACACCCCAGTTTTTGTAATACCCAAACGAACTGGCAAGGGATTTCGCCTCCTCCATGACCTGCGTGAAGTAAATAAGAGAATTCTACCAATGGGTCCCGTCCAGACGCTGTTGCCCATGAACTCCATGATACCAGAAGGACACCCTTGTGCAGTCCTTGATATTAAGGACTGTTTCTTTTCGATTCCCCTACATGAGGAGGACAAAGTGCGGTTTGCTTTTTCTGTCGCGTTCCCAAACGGCCAATGCCCCAACCTACGTTTTCAATGGAAAGTGCTGCCTCAAGGAATGATCAACTTGCCTACTATCTGCCAGATTACAGTGGATCAGGCGTTGGCATCGATTCGACGCAGTAACCCAACCGTGACTATCATTCAATACATGGATGATATCTTGATCGCTGTGCCATCAGGAAGTCAGGTGGACCAGCTGGTATCAACAGTTTCGGAAACTCTAAAAACAAACGGGTTTGAGATCGCGAGCGCGAAAGTTAAAAGAGGACCATGTGTAAGCTTCTTGGGAGTGGGGATCACAAGTTCTTACATAACCCTCCCCCAGATAAAAATCCGTCGTAACATCAAAACACTCCATGATATGCAACAGTTAGTTGGGTCCTTCCAATGGCTCCGCAACATTGTCCTGATCCCTCCCGAAATCATGGCCCCCCTACCCGATCTTCTGAAAGGAAAGAACCCATGGGAACAAAAAACTCTGACAACGGAAGCAATGAACTCTCTTAACTTTATCGAGCAGCAGGTATCGTCAAGCACGTTCACGAGGTGGAACCCGGATGTACCACTTGATCTGTATGTACATTTCACGGAGGGAGGGGGAGTAGGGGCACTAGCCCAGGGGCCCCCCGAAAAAGCGCAACCAATACAATGGATAGTCCTGGGAAAACCGTCACGCGCATTCTCTCCAGGAGTTGAGTGCCTTGGCAACCTCATCATGAAAGGCAGAAAACTCGCCCTAAGACACCTAGGCATCGAACCCGCCAGGATATATCTACCCTTCCGCAAACAGCTCCCAACGCAATCAGTGGCGATGTCAGAGTATCTAGCTATAGCTCTTGCTGGATTTGGCGGAGAAGTCCGGTACACTACAAAACCCCCCTGGACTCAGATGTTGGCAATTGTCAACATTGACCTCCCGCGGAAGATTATGGATCGGCCCCAACAAGGGCCAACGGTCTTCACAGATGCATCCTCGGCGACCTCAACTACGGCGGCGGTATGGCAATCAGGAGGAGAATGGCACTGCATTAAAACGACCGATCGTGCGCTTTCAGTCCAGCAGCTAGAAGCGATGGCCGTAGTACTGGCGTGTGGACTGTTCCCAGTGGAACACCTCAACATAGTGACCGATTCGATGTTCGTGGCCAAGCTTTGCTTAGCCATGTCGGGGCCTGGTGTGTCAACATCCACAGCAGCTCTCATGCTGGAAGAGGCACTTTTTTCCCAAAAGGGCACCATATCAGTCATCCACGTCAACAGCCACAACCCAATCAAAGGGTTTTTCCAAGCCGGCAACGACAAAGCAGACGCCACTGCAAAAGGGTTGTGGACACTAAAAGACGCCCGTCAGTTACACGAGTCTCTCCACATCGGAGCTAAAGCGCTAGCAAAGAAATGTGGGATCTTGGTCACTGACGCAAAACACATAGTAGCCACGTGTCCCCATTGTCAGAAAGCACCACTGTGGTCCAGTGGAGTCAACCCCAGAGCCCTTAAGGCCTCTGAAGTGTGGCAGACAGACTTTACGCTCTGTCAGTTGCTAAAACCTCGAGCGTGGTTAGCAGTAAACGTAGATACATATAGCGGAGTGATCGTAGCTACACAACACCTTAGAGTCGACTCCAAAGCGACCATCCAACATTGGTTAACGGTCATGGCGTGGCTTGGCATCCCTAATCAGATCAAAACAGATAATGGTCCGAACTTTGTCTCTAAATCAGTCCGGGCATTTGCTTTGAAATGGGGCATCACCCTAACACATGGCATTCCGTATAACAGCACGGGACAAGCTATAGTCGAACGAGCAAATCAAACTCTGAAATCTAAATTACAGGTGTTAGCGAAAACAGAAGGTTTTGCCAACGCCATTCCCCTGGGAGACCAAGCACGCCTGTTAGCGACCGCTCTCTTAGCACTAAATCAATTCCCCAGGGGGGAAGAGATGAATAGCCCTACCCAAAAACATTGGGCCACTCGGGCGCTAGAAGAAGGCCCCTTGGTTATAATCAAAAATGAGCTGGGAGAATGGGAAGAAGGGTGGAGGCTAGTCCTGACAGGGCGAGGATACGCTGCTGTCAGAAAAGACGGCAAAGTTAAGTGGTGTCCGCTTAAGTCTATTAAACCAGACCTCCTGAATAAAACTAATGAAAACTGTGAGTTTTTGTCCACAGGACCAGATTATTGGACGCCCTCGTAACCCGTACACCCCGGTGGCAAGAGAGGACGACAAGTCGACAAGCATCCGGTCCGCACCTGGGAGCTCGATACTGCCGGAATCCAAGCAACGCCGACATAGCCCCCATGGGAGGGGCTTACGATGCCTTTGTATGATCCTGATTTTATAGCTTGTCATTATAAAACAGGTAGAATCACAGGTAAAATCAGAGTACCATCCCCATCGGCCATTCAGGTGGATCCTACGAGACCCTGCACACGGCGATGAAGTGATAAAGGAAAACATAACAGCAGGTGCCCCGATTTTTACGATAACAATCGGCGACCTGTTCCCCATGGTGGGAGGACCCGAATCTAAATCATTATGGGGGACATATTGGTACCCCAGTTCAAACCCAGGAATGAGTTATTGTAATTATCCAGGATATTGGTTTTGTGGATATTGGGGATGTGAGACCATTGTAACAAGTGATAGATGGAAACCAAGAAAAAACGACGAATTTTTGCAGGTAACGTGGGGACCAAATGGGTGTAACCGTCCAAAATTTGCAAGCGATGGAATGGTATATCATAGAGGTACTTGTGCCCATTTGATTTTAGAAATCCTACGCCCAACTAACATGGGTTGGAGTGTA
>NW_009597355.1:4580-5977 GCF_000690535.1 Cariama cristata
TCACAAAGCTTTCACAGACATAGGAGTACTGATACAAATTGTTAGGCTTATGCCACAAGCTCCCCAAGCAATCGGGCCTAACCCAGTTCTTAATCCGCAGATACCTACACCTTTACCACAAGTAATTGCCACCACTAATACTGGAGTTACCACACCTGCAGCATCACGCACCACCACAACCCCTGATGAAAATCCTGTCTGGAAAATGATGCAAGCTAGCTATCAGTTACTAAACAAGACTAACCCAAATCTTACGGAGCATTGTTGGCTGTGTTACAGAATAAAACCACCCTTTTATGAGGCTGTAGGAGTAAGTGACATACCCACATGAGTAAATGATTCTAATCCGGCCCAATGTAAATGGGACACAGACGCAGGAAAATGAGGAATCACATTAGCACGGGTAGTGGGAAGTGGCGTGTATGTAGGTAAAGTCTCAAAGCATAAAGAACATCTGTGTTAATAGTTCGCAAGATAAAACCCCTGCAGGTTGGTTAATACCAGCCAACAATACCAAGTGGGTTTGCACTGTCATGGGAGTTACACCTTGTCTGTCGTTAAAGCATTTTAATGAATCTTTAGAATATTGTGTCCAGGTAACTATAGTCCCTAAAATCTTTCACCATTCCGAAGACTTTGTCTACGACTCACAGATTACCCCAGAACATCATCTATCAAAACGAGAACCCTTTGCAGCACTAACAGTGGCTACTCTAATGATTATAGGAAGTGCGGGGATAGGCACAGGAGTAGCATCCTTGGTGCAACAAAACAAAGAATTTAACGCCCTGAGGATGGCAGTAGATGAAGACCTGGTTAGAATTGAACAATCAATAACTGCATTAGAAAAAACAGTTAGATCACTATCTGAAGTAGTGTTACAGAATCGAAGAGGATTGGACCTGATGTTCTTACAGCAAGGGGGAGTGTGCGCTGCGCTGAGGGAAGAATGTTGTATATATGCGGACCACACTGGAATAGTGAGGGACACTATGGCCAAATTGCGAGAGGGATTGGAAAACCAGAAAAGGGAATGAGAGGCACAACAAAATTGGTTTACATCATGGTTTAACCATTCAACATGGTTGGCCACTCTGATATGTACCTTGCCAGGGCCAATCATAACGATCGTGATAGCATTGATCTTTGGACCCTGTATACTGAATAAGCTCACGTCGTTTGTTAAGAGCCGGTTAGAGAAAGTTAACATCATGATGATAGAACGCCAACAACTGCTTTGAGAATGTTCTTGTTTGATATATTTAGTATGTTTATTGACTAAGATTATGATATATATATTTTTTGAGATTGTTATATTTTAGTCAATTTAATAACGCATAGGGAGGGGGGAAATGTAGGTAGTTAGGGTCTGGCGGCCGGAAGATATCGCGCTGTAC
>NW_009597355.1:6087-6552 GCF_000690535.1 Cariama cristata
CCAGTTCCTGTCCACCATATTGGTGTCAGTGAGCTGATGGCCCGAGCGGCCTGGGGTTGGTCGCCGTGTCGTTCCTGAACCAGGTCGCCATGCCACATAAAGGCAACAGAGCGGGTTCTGTGAAGAAAGGAGAAGAGGGAGCAGCAGGAGAGAGGGGAAACCAGAGAGCAGAGATCCTGGCAACCAAGCACAAGCCTGCTTCTGGTCTGGGTGGGAAGGGAGGAGGTTTTGGAGAGTGCCCCAGGGGACTGAGCAGTCCAAGGCTGTGGAGCAGTGGGAGAGAACTGAAGGAGCGGGGCAGGGTGATTGGGTAGGAGCAGTGTTCGGGGAGGGGGACAAAGAGCACGGGGAGCGAGAGCTGTTGTGGAGAAGCAGCATTTAGCAACAGCAACCGCTTCCCTTTGCTCTTTGTGCGTCTTGCAGTCTTCACTGTTTGTGTCTGAGCTGCCACACATGGAAGGAATT
>NW_009597356.1:0-2027 GCF_000690535.1 Cariama cristata
CAGATGGCTCTGCATTCTCATTCCCTCACTGAAATAATTTGATCTGGCCAGCAAGTGCTGTAGCAGGCTTTACAGCTGATTCGTATGAACAGGCTAACCAGTCAGTTGTCAGACAAACCTCTTGTACTCAGAATGTGATCTTTGACTCAAGGGAACACTAATTTGAACCTTCAACTTCTATGCAATAGTTTATTTTCATGAAGCTTGTAGGTACTTAATAGTTTTGAGTTCTCAGCTGCACTTTCAAATTTGGTTGAAATTGGATACTGGGTTTGAAAGTTGTTGGCGAGACTGACTGACTGACAGACAGATAAATGAACATGGACAACATGATTGCATAGAACTTTTCTTCTTAGGAAACCAGGATAAAAATAAACTCACATTATTATAACACCCAGTAGACTTTCAGAGTTGCTAAGAAAGCTTCCATAATTATAGTACTATACTCCTAAGGCTGTTTGAAGGTATATAATGGTTATAACTGTTATTCTTGTCTGACTACCTGTAAAATTGCTGCATGTCATTCATTCCTAATGGCTGCTTAACAATTATTATTGTTGAATATGTGCTACCAACTGACTGTAGCTGGAAAATACAAAAGGCAAGACAAAACAAAATCTCAATACTCATTTAGGATTGCCTTCACCAAGGTCTGTAAACAACATCTATTAAGTCAGCAGGGGACATGATGAGCCCTTATAAGTTGTATAGCTAAAGTTCAATCCAAAAGAACTGAACTATTACACGAAAGCTCTCATAGGACGATCATAGAATCATTTAGGTTGGAAAAGACCTTTAAGATCATCAAGTCCAACCATTAACCTGGCACTGCCACGTCCACCACTAAACCATGTCCCTAAGCACCACGTCTGCACATGTTTTAAATATCTCCAGGGACGGTGACCCTACCATTTCCCTAGGCAGCCTTTTCCAATGCTTGACAACCCTTTCAGTGAAGAAATTTTTCCTAATATCCAGTCTAAACCTCCTCTGGTGCAACTTCAGGCCATTTCCTCTTGTCCTATCACTTGTTACTTGGGAGAGGAGACCAATTTCCACCTTGTGACAACCTCCTTTCAGGTAGTTGTAGAGAGCAATAAGGTCTCCTCTCAGCCTCTTTTTCTGCAGACTAAACAGCCCCAGTTCCTTCAGCCACTCCTCTCAGGACTTGTGCTCTAGGCCCTTCACCACCTTCACTGCTGTTCAATTACACGTCACTTGTAATTATTTTATAATGCTGCCTTTTGAGAATCAAACAAATACTTGATTCTGAAGTACACCAGGAAAAGCTGAGGCCTTTTTGTCATTAAATAGAATACAAAATGCCATTAAAGTAAACTATGCTCCTCAAATGAAAAAGCTGAGGCCTTTTTGGTCATTTAATAGAATACAAAAAGCCATTAAAGTAAACTATGCTCCTCAAATGAATATTTATTCATATTCTGAAGTGGCTTACTTCTACGACTTCAAATTTTAAAATTCGTCTTTGCCACATTCCAATTGTTATTTTCAGTAAACAGATTGGCACTTATGTAGAGGCAGAAGAACACTGTAAAAATAACCCATTCCAATGAGATTATCAAGGTTTTAATGTATGCAGCATTCAACAAAAGCAAGTTACCTTTCTGGAAATTTCCAAATGCTTGGTCCAATTAAATTATTTACTATGTGCAAGCTGCTGCAGCCTGCAATTCCTCGACCATCATCAGGAAGCTCAGTATCGGTTTTGTATACTTTTCCTTTTATATCCATTATTAGTATTATTAGTATTCATATCATTATACTTTTTTCATTATTATTGTTTTATTAAAGTAGTTTTAATTTCCAACCCATAAGTCTCTCTCCCTTTTCTCCATCCCTTCCCATCCCAGGGGAGGGAGTGGTTAATAGAGAGTGTCTGACGCCTGTTTTAAGAGCTGGCCTACCCTTAAACGGTGACATCAACTTCTCCATTTAGTTAAAATAACATTGGCCATTCTTACTTAGTCATTTTCTTTGTGGTCTTTTTTTCACCTCTTTATTCCTGC
>NW_009597356.1:2058-24476 GCF_000690535.1 Cariama cristata
TTATTTCAAAAGAAAATTCTCTATCTGCTGATGAAGAGCCTGGTATAGTGGCATTGCAACTGTACCCTAGAATAATGTAGGATTCAAATGTTCTGCCCTTATCACCTTGTGGTGCTTCAGTATCTCTCATAACCAGCAGCAAGCTGGAATATTGAACAAAGTTTTTTTACATCACTGGAGAAAGTTTATTGTACCGTAATGATCGTCTCTGGGCAAAATCTAAAAATGATGCAATATAGCTCAACTAACCTTATGTCTGAGGTTAATCCTTAATATTCATCATTACATTGGCTTTCCTGATTACAGAGGCATGACATGTATTCCTGCACGTAACTCAGTTCAGCTAGAGTTTTTGAATGAGTTTGCTACTAAGCGAAATAAGAAACAAGATGCCAAATTTGAGGTAGAGCCATTTTTCATGACATGGCTGCAGGGCTGGGGTTGGGGATTGTCTTTTTTTATATATAACTTTCATCTCTTGCTTGTATGCATCCATTTGCTCCAATGGTATCTTAGTGTTTTGTTTCTCTTAAAAGACCTTGGATGTGAGATTTTCTTTTTGATGAAGAGCTATTCAGAGCTTAGTGTTTTCATATCTTAAACCATTCCATGCTGAAAATATATACCCTTTCCATCGCATGCCAGAAAGAAGACAATAAAACTGCCACAGCAGAATAGACTGCAAGGTAAGTAACTGTTTTCTAGTTCTTTAAGACAAGTTGTAAAAAGAAAATGGGTGTTTTTTTATAACCATAGTTGAAAGACTTGATGTATTTATCTTGAAACCTGGAGGAATTTTTATATCATCAGTAAGTTCTGACCTATTGATCTGCCTTCCATCTAGTGACACCATTTATACTCATGCAAAGCACAATCAATAGTATAGAAAAAACATATTTTTCCTGTATTACGGTGATATTTTAAGTGACAGTATAGTCAAGGGAGAAGGCTTCAATAATAAAAAAAAAAAATTAAATAAGAAATACAGTTTGGGGTTTAATAGCTTGGCTATATTGATTTTTACCAGGGTTATTTGCCATATTTTACCACCAGAGAAGCTGTCATCTCTGCAAAAGCCATTTTTTTTTCCAATTAACCATTTTCAGTTGGATAAGCAAATAAGCACACTGATGGATTAATATGCTTTCGTGAACTATAAGCCAAACTCTCCTACCCCAGGGTTCTGTCAACTTTCTGCCCCATATCCTCTGGCTCTTTGGATCTTTTAAGCTAAACATTTTTCAAAAATATGAAAAAATCCTAGTGCTTTCCCTAGTCTAAGCCATGCAGACAACCATGTCACAAATCAAAAATTTTTCAAATGTTGTGTTAGCAGAAAGGAAAGCAAGACGACACTTTTCTGGTGCTCCAGCAGAAAGCATTTAGAGAAACATAGGCTTAGATGCTGGTCTTCGGTAACAACTGCTGTTCAGTACTGCAGAGGAACACGAAAAAAAGCCCAATGTCTCAACACAATGTCTCAGAAAAGTCCTTCCTCACTCCAAACCCAGCAACTGATGTTCCACAGAGTCTGACTCATGGGGTAAAGCTTACCTCAGAGCACTGTTCAGGTAAACGAAATCTTGACCATATCTTCACAGCTCTGACTGACTGTATCAATCCACTATACACTGGAAAATAAGAAAAAGACATACAAATTTCCTTATATTGCTGTTGCCAAATTCACACCCTTGTAACATATTTGGGGGCAGGAGACCAGAGCGTGATAGAAATCCAGGTAGGAAATGCTAACTGGCCTTCAATATAGGGAAACTCAAAGAAAATGGCTTGGGCTACATGATTAGCAGCTTATCAAATCTATTTTAGAAAGCAATAAATAGTGAAAACAATAGCCTCTGGGGAGGCAAGGGTAACTCTATAAATAGGTGTCTGACACCGTGAAGAAGACTGGTTCCAAGGTGGAACTGCTATGCCCAGGGGTCAGGCTGCCAGCAGACTTGGACACGTTGAGAAGTTAGGCTGAAGTCATGCTGCCCCAGATCTGTGGTGCTGGTGAAAGCGGGACTGGAGGGCCTTGATTATTGTGAGTGAGAAGTCTGTGAGTGTTGTAGAACTGAAATTTTAGAACAGAACTTATTACTCACCTTCTATAGCTTATTAAATAAAATTAACTTTATGTGTCAGAGTGATGTGGTTCTGTTCTTGTGTCCGCCCAATTCAGATTCCCTCAAGGGTAGCAAAAGAGCAAGAATAGCATAGCTGACATTTTGGGCTGTTGGATTTGCTGGATGCCATCTGAACACTGGCGCTGTCTACGCTGGAGTTCCCTGCATTCATAGATGGCTAATATCTGGTGCTTCAGAGGAAGAGGGGAGGAAAAATAAAATATAATTCAAAAGAAGAAAAAAAATCTTTTTAGCCTCTGCAGTGAATTTCTAATTTCACAGCCACTCCCACGAAAATCTTTTGTGTTGTTGCCCTACAAGAGTAGCTGGCCTTGTGAACAAATATCAAGAAAGAATAATAAGTATTGCCTGCATGAAATGCCTATGGAGATGACATGAAATACTGCAGCTCTACATTATTCTTCTAATTGTAGCCCAGAGTATACACATGTGCTTTTAACTGCTTGTTGAAGGAGTTTGCAGCTCTTTGCTGAGGCACTGAGGCTTCATGCAAATCCAGAGAGGCTGTGCCTGTCAATGCAGTGCCCCATCTTAGTCATCATTTTCTTCACTTTGAGAGCAAAGTCAGAGAAACTGCCAAGGAGTTCGTCTTGCACAAAGTAGCTTGACTCCCTCCGGGCCCTGAAGCAATCAGCATCAAGTAGTGAAGTCCAAAAAAAAAAAGATAACTCAGGTACAAACTGTATACCTTAAAAGCTAGGAAGAAAAGCATTGTAATAGGATATTTTATATTGATCTAACAGTTGTCCTTTGGGAATTGCAAATTCCCTGTAACTTCACAGAGAGAAAACCTGAAAGATTATTCATCTGAAACCAGTGAATGAAGAAAAACACAGCTGGAAGAGTAAAAAAAGAAAAGTGTTCACTCCATAATGGCAATGAATTTATTAATTCTTCAAGAGGAAGATAACAGATGCTGTGAAAACTGTATTTGTATTTGTGCACCTCACAACAAAAGGTAAAGGAGGTGAGGCAACTGAAAGTTTTGCAGGGGCATGAATTAGTAAACACAACTAGTTTTGGTACAATGGAAATCCAAGGCTTAAGCCATTGGGGACATTTCCTGTAAAATAGTTCAAAGTAGACACTCCTTATTCCAAGATTGTTTGTTTCTGTTTTGTTTTACTAGGCTTGTTTTAGACCTTTTATTATTAAAGAGGAGATGAAGTGACATAGATAACAGCAAAATAAAAAAACAGATTTTGCATGAAAAAAAGGAGACCTCACAGTTAAGTGCAATTTTATGTGAAAGATAGAAGAAGGGAAAACACTGATTTATTGTGTGGTAAATATTTTAAAGTAACTGAACAATGCCTTTCTTCCTACAGATGTATGAATAATGTCTTTGTGCATTACTTTCTTCATTAAGTTAAAAATCTTCAGTGTCATCCAGGTATTTGAACATATTTTCAAATTAATGAAGTGCTGTAACTTCTTGGATTAGAGACAATCAGTACTAACATGTAGGCCTGAATATTTACTTTTAAAGGTGTCTGGAAGAGTTTTCTAGAATATGTATGGTCACACTACCTTCCACTGTGTAAAAAAAAGTGTAAGGATCATCAGAATGCTTTGAAAATACCTGTGAAAATCAAATAGGACAAATGAAACATAGATTTATTTAAGAAAGTGCAAAGTAACAGCAGAATCATTTTAACTAAAAAGAGCTTGAAATGGTTATATCTCCTATCAGTCTGTGTTTAATAAAGTCACGACCCACCTTTTAGAAAGGCATTGGAGCATGGATACTGCGAAAACAGGAAGATGTGAAGTACAGGAACTCTACAAGTCATGGAGTACTATCATAAACTAGGAGAGTTCTGTCATCATAATGAATGTTTAGACACTAGTATATATTAATAGACGATTGGATTTGGAGTAAACAAACCTGCTTGCAATGATTTAAGTTTCTTTTATTTCACCACCTGTTCTTACTTCAACTCATAAACTCAAGACTTACCAGCTCCAATACAGTGATCATAAATGAAGTAAACTTCAATTTTTCAATACACTTGCTTATTCTCAGAACTAGAAATCATAATTTTATTATACTTCAACCATAAAGCCTAACTGATTGATTGGCTTGATGGTCTTAAAGGTCTTTTCCAACCTAAATGATTCTATGATTCTAAGACTTATTACTTCCGTTTTAAAGACTTTTACTCCCAGGGACCAGGTAGAATCTGGGTACAAGGACCCATTATCATATTTTCAACCTCATTGGAGGTCTGCTTAATTCTAATGTGGACTGAATTCACAATAACTGTGACTAAGTTTATGTATTCTGATGATAGATATAAATGGCATTTATCATTGCTTAATTGGAAGCTCATTCCTGTACAAAGACAGTATCTCTTACAATGCTGATCATCCCCTCTGAAGCAACAGTTTAGGGAAGGAGATGGGGACAGGATGACTATATATATGATCATGTAACATATATATATATATGGTATATAATAGATTAACCAATAGCAACGTGATCCCATTTCATTATCTTCCCTCTGGATGTTTGATAATTTCCTCTTGTGCTAGTTCAGTGTGAGCTTAAGCAGAGTAGTGTAGCAGACAAGATGCAGTGTGCACCTACACTTCTTTCTTAAATTCTGGTACTGTTTTTTACCTCTGACACTTCCATGTTATTGGATTGTGCTTGTTTGAGAAAAGTAATACTCAATTATTTTTTCACGAGTAGCTGTCTTCAGCTTGGGAGGGGGTTTTTTGTTTGGTTTGGTTTGGTTTTTTTAATTACTCCTATTAAATCATTCCTATTAAATGAAATTGTTCAGGAGGCGTTGAACAATTTCATAGTTGTAGAAGAGTGGTAGATAAAACAATACCTTTTAATCTGTTGCTGGCTAACATTAAAAGGTTTTTGACCAGTGTCATTCAGCTAGGTCTCATGTAAACTGCATAGACAAGACAATTAAAAAACAAGTTAATCTATGACAGTTTCACTAAGCCAGATTTTAATAGCAGCCTGTAGTCATCTGAATCCTCACTCAGGAAGATAGATGTGATTGTCTATAGTTATTGTCCCCCAAAAGAGCACTGCATGGTGCTAGGTTTTAGGTTTAACATAACAATAGGGAACTGTTTGGAAAATAATCTTGTGACTCTGCCTTAGTGAAGAAGAGACCCGAGAGCTTTACTGAAAGCGGTCTTCACATTTTAAAAACCTATAGCTACTTCCTAGCCCAGTTGTCACTATCTTCTCCAATGACAGACACCTGCACTGCAGTAGCCATTTAAATAGTCTACCATATGCCACCAGTACAGAGAATGTTCACATATGAAATCAGCAAATGTGAAGCAGGCTCTTCGCTGACAAATAATCTCTTATTCCCAGATGAGCAAGGTGGCAGCTGTATTGGACAGCCTACCAAGAGCAGAGGCACTGGCCTCTCTGGCCCCATAAGGTACTGGGGTTTTCACCTGTGGTGGGTGCTTCAGGCTGAAGGGGTCAGTCAAGGTACGACAGGCATCCAGCACGAAAGTCAGCCTCATCTTCTTTTTCCTGTATGGATGATCTGCTTGGAGGACTACAGCTCTCAAGATGCAGTTAGGGGAAGAGGGAAGGAGGTTAGAGAGCTTTACTAAATTAGAACTTTCAGGATATTAGGTCAATATAAATATTGGCATTTACAAATAGCACATATTTATTGTAGATTTGCCCACCAATTTGCTTCTCAC
The DNA here is from genome assembly GCF_000690535.1 of Cariama cristata. NCBI lineage: Eukaryota > Metazoa > Chordata > Aves > Cariamiformes > Cariamidae > Cariama > Cariama cristata. Next base: position 7,899 of record NW_009597356.1, read on the forward strand.
TGTAGGACTCTTTCAATCTGTAATACATATAAATATAAAGCTTTATGTTATACATCTTGGAAATAAACCTCGTTTTATGCTTGATATTTCACAGTTTCAAAAAACTTTTATTAGTACGTACTGGACTACTTTAAAGGTTGGATTCGATGATCCCAGAGGTCTCTTCCAACAAAATTGATTCTGTGATTCTGTGGACCACACCTGTCCAAGCCTTAGCAAGAATCTTCTACAATTTTCCTTCCTTGAGGGGGTTTGTTTCTTGTTTTGAAAGGATTCCGGAGGATTCTAGGATGTGTTTGAAACATTAACCCCAATTCAATTCTGTATTGCACTGTTACTGACTTGAGAGACTCTGATACCAATTGAACCAGCATAACTCTCACTCGAATACAGTCCAGAAAAACTACTGAAAAGATTTATGTGGTCAGGAAAGCAGGATATCCTTCAACATACCCTATTACCATATTAAAGGAAACCGTTTGAGTTTTTTTCTCATAAATTTGTCATGCTACAAACTTTCCTGTACGTCATATCTCTTTTGCATCTTGTTTTTAACATTGCTGTGTGATTCAGAGATGCAAGTGACTGGAATACTGGAAATGTCCACACATATAGTGCTCTAAGATTGCTGAGTGATTTTAAAATATCAAGAGGTAAGCACAGACTGCACTGGCCAAGAACTGGCTACAAACTATCATGCATCACTGCATACAGAAGAGGAAGTCACAGTCACAGGACTACCTGTTTTATTACTGTCTATTTTTCCTGTATTTGTAATTTGCAAAGTTGCACAGAACTGAACAAGTCAAACTCTGTGTTCTCCATATTGAACACAAAATCCATCTGGTAAAATATTCCAAGATCGTTATAGAGAAAAAAAACCTCTTGGGAATGTATTCCTTCACCTGACAAAGATGTTGACAGCGGTTTTACAATAGTAAAAGAGAGTTTGGAACCTGAAAGGAAATGCAACAGGCAAGAGAGTAAAGTGCGCCCTGGTAGCCTGGGTGAACATCACATCTGTGTATGATTTTGGGATTAAATATATAGACACTGTCAACGCCAGTTTTTTAGGTTTGGCCCAAGCCAATGTGCAGGAATTGGTTCAAGTGATATCATTAGAAGTCACTCTGTAATGACTAATTATAGGACATTTGGATTCCAAAATCCTGAAGCTACTAAATCAAAAGGTCTACTGCTGATTGATTCTAAAAAAGAGAAATCACATATAAGTGAGAAAAGTTGTTAGAAAAAGGTTAAAGAGATTAATCATTCCCAGTGGCACAGTCACTATCTAGTACCACCATATGGCTTCTCAAAGTAAAGGAATGCAACCTACTAGCAAAGACTTGAGAAAATCCAACAGGCTAGGGGTTATCATTAGAAAAGGAAATCCTTTAAAAATCTTAAACTGTGTTGAAATTCGGCTAATAGAAGGAACAAGAATCACTAACAGGTCAATTATATGTAAAAACACAAAATGGCAGGACCAAAAAAAGAGTCTGAGAAAATATCTGCAGATATCACAAAACCAAAGAATAAATCCATCTTCAAATAGATGAGGAAGAAGCCTTCTAGGGAGTCTGTAGCATGAGGAAATGAATCAAAGCATAAAAAGAGCACACAGAGGAAAGGACACCATAGCAGACAAGAAAAATTATTTGTTTATATCCCTGCTTAACATGGGTAAATTCAGGGAGATTTCTGAGATGAACCTGGTTTTTAGCTATAGACACATTAAAGGATATGCCCAACTGTCAGCAGAAGTTATTGAAGGAATAGATAAAATTAAGAGTAACAAATTTGCAACACTGATTTACATTTAACTTTGGGCTCTAGGGAGACTTGATGATGAAACAAGTAAATCACAAACTTCTCTCAGAAACAGTGTGGAGGCAGCTGAATGACACATGTGACACCAATTATTTCAGAAGGCTGCAGGGGAGTCCAAGGACTGACCAGTACCTCAGCATGTCCAGTAGATTAATTAGTTGAAACTGGCTGAAAAAATACAATTAAAGTGCACCTGAATAAATATGAATCATTATGGTTCATAAATATGAACGCTTAGGGAAGAGCAACATGGCTTTTGCAAAGGAATAGCGCTTCTCACAAATATACAGTTCTCTGAAGCATTCAGCAAGCCTCCAGACTGGAGCAAGCAGGCTGATGCAGCGCATCTTGGCTTTGAAAAGGCGTTCAACAATGTCTTCCACCAAAGGCTTTTGAAGATGATTGTGGAAAAGAGGACTAAAATGGGTAAATAAATTACTCATTAAGAGACAGAAAAAAAGTGGCAGATATAGTTAGTTTTCACAGGAAAGGAAGATTATCAGAAGAACTCCTCAGAGATTTTGCACTTGACTCCATAATTTTTAATTTAGTTATTAATGATCTTGAAAAGAAGCTGAGCAGTGAGGTGGAAAAGTCTGTCAATGTTAATACATTATTTGGGACAATATATATGAGGAATGGCTGTGAAAAATGCAAAAAGCACTTCATAGTAGTGACTGAGTAGGTGACGAAATGGTGGATGAATGTACAGGAGAAAGGAGCAGCCCACTTTATTACCTTAAGTGTGCTTTAATTAATCTTTTGATAAATGAAATGTATAGAAGTCAACTACAAAACTAAAGTAATCAGCCCATTTCAGAAACAATATGGAACCCTTAGAAAACTCTCCAAAATACTGCTTCAGTTCAAAATTAGTATCTTCAAATTGCATCTTTAAGTCTACAGATATGCTTCCTTTGATTTTCAGGTTTCGGACAGAACGGACTAGACTGAAATATCTGATTTCTGAATTCAGTACATATTGGACAGCTTTTTGATCAGTCTAAGATATTAAAGAAAATTATTAAGTTACTCGATGGCTTAAGAAATAAAGAGTGCCCTAGTACTTTTGCTGATTTAAATTTTAATGTCAAACATTAATTCTTCTAATATGTATATACTGTTATTTTAGTTGACTACTGTTATTGGCAAAATCTTCTGAGTACATGCTTATTTAAGTTGCTGAGAGCTTCTGGAAGTATATTATAACAGTGTCATGATTATTTTAGGCATTGTAAGTAACAAGTACATCTGAATATTGATGAACTAATTAGAGAGGTCAAGACTGGTGTCAACCTTGGCTGCACTGATCATGCCCTGGTGGAATTCACAATCTTGAAGGATATGGGCTAGATGAAAAGTAGAGTCAGGAACCTGAATTTTAGAAGAGCAAACTTTCAATTTAAGGAGTTAGTGGATGGGATCCCCTAGGAAACTGCCCTCAAGGATAAAGGAGTTGAACAGAGCTGGCAAATCTTTGAGAATATTTTTCTTAGAGCACAAGAGCTCTCAATTCCATAGGAATGCAGGAGATCAGTATGGCTCAGTAACGACCTCCTCGTCAAACTAAAGTATAAGAAGGAAATGCACAGTCAGTTGAACCAAGGGCAAGTTTCCTCAGAAGAATATAGGGGTGCTGCCAGAAAGATATAGCAGAGTTGGAGTTGAATTTGGCAAGGGCTGCAAAGAATAATAAGAAGGAATTCTATAGGTACATCCACCAGAAAAGGAAGATTAAAGAAAATGTACCCATCCTGATAAATAAGACAGGAGAACTGGTGATAACAAACATGGAGAAGACTGAGCTACTCAACATTTTTTTTGGCTCAGTTTTCAATGGTAATCTCTCTTCCCATGTCTCTCAAGTCCCTGAACCTCAAGGCAGGGACTGGGGAAATGAAGTGCCTCCTATCATGGGAGAAGATCAGGTTTGAGACCACCTGAGAAACCTGAACATACATAAGTCCATGTGATCTGATGAGATGCATCCCAGAGTCTTGAGGGAATTAGCTGACTAATCTAGTGGCCTTCCATGATGGAGTGACTGCATCAGAGAAGAGCTACGGAATTCATCTACCTGGACTTCTGTAAGGCCTTTGACATGGTCCTCCGCAATGTTCTTGATGCTAAATTGGAGAGATATGGGTTTGATGGATAGACTGTTAGATGGATAAGGAATTGGCTGGATGGCTGTGTCCAAAGAGTCATAGTCGTCCTCTCAATGTCCAAGTGGAAACCAGTAATGAGTGATGTCCCTCAAGGGTCCATGCTGGGACCAATATTACTTAATATCTTCATCAATGACATAGATAGTGGGATTGAGTACACTCAGCAAGTTTGGAGATGACATCAAGCTGAGTGGTGCAGCAGGGAAGGGATGTCATCCCAAGTGACCTTGACAGGCTTGAGAAGTGAGCCTGTGCAAATCTCATGAAGTTCAACAAGGCCAAGTGCAGGGTCCTGCACCTGAGTCAGGGCAATCCCCAATATCAATACAGTCTGAGGGTTGAATGGATTGAGAACAGCCCTGAGGAGAAGGACTTTAGGATACTGGCGGATGAAAAATTGGATATGAACCAGCAAAGTGTACTTGCAGCCCAGAAAGCCAATTGTATCCTGGGCTGCATAAAAAGAAGTGTGGTCAGCAGTTGAGGAAGGTGATTTTCCCCCTCTACTCTGCTCTCAAAACCCCACCTGGAGTACTGCATCCAGTTCTGGGGTCTCCAGTACAACAAAGACATGGGCTTGTTAGAGCTGGTTCAGAGGAGGGCCACAAAAATAATCAGAGGACTAGAGCATCTCTCTTATGAGGAAAGACTGAGACAGTTGAGATTCTTCAGCCTGGAGAAGAGAAGGCTCAGGGAAGATCTTATTGCAGCCTTTCAGTATATAAATGGAGCTTATAAGAAAGATGGAGGGAGACTTTTTATAAAGGTCTATGGTGACAGGACAATAGGTAATGGTTTTAAATTGAAAGAAGACATAAGGAAGAAATTATTTACAAAAAGGGTGATGAGACACTGGTACAGGTTGCCCAGAGAAGTTGTGGATGTATTGTCATTGGAATTGTTCAAGGCCAGGTTGAACAGGGCTTTGAGCAACCTCGTCTAACAGAAGATGTCCCTGCCTATGGTAAGGTATTTGGACTAGATGCTTTAGAGGTCCCTTCCAACCCAAACCACTCCATGATTCTATGATCCCATGATCTATAAAGTGATGATTATATTAGTTTGTAATACAACAATTATTTGTTTCTTTAGGATGAAACATACAGTAGCACTGTAAATAATGAGATTTCCTGAAATGTTTGCTTTTGCATAATCTTTCTCAGACTTATCAATGACTAATTTATGTTGAGCATTTCTAAATATCTGCTTGTCATATTTTATTGCAGTTAAAAATGAAGAAAAAAAAGATAGCTAAGTGCATATCAAACATGCAGAGGACAAGTAGACTAAAAAAAGAAAAAAGCACTAGCTAGAAAAATATGCTTTGAAATAATAGGAATGTTAAAAAACAGTTTTAAGGAATAAAGCCGGTGAACATTATATAACATAGGTAAATAGTATTGACGCTTTCTAATCTGGAGCCTATACATTCAACCAGGTAAACGATGCATACAATTCTTCTTCCTTTTCTTAAGCTGATGTCCTCTCAGCTAAAATAATTTTATTTATAGGTGCTTGAAAAGTAGACCAATTTACAGAAATCATCTGCAGAATATAATTGCCATCTAGTATTCCAGGCAGCTTTCCCCATCTATGGGGGGAAAGAAATAGATAAGGGGGAAAACATAAAAGACAAGCAACGAGAAAGAAGTGGAATTATAGACTGCTGAGAAAAAAAAAACCAACAACAAAACTACTGCTATCAGTCTTGCCAGTTCATGAGAAACTGATCTGCAATTCATGAATGTGACAAAACACATTCTCCTTACAAAACAATAAAACACAAAGAAGACAGATAAACAGAGAGAGAAGGAAAGATTCCCTGCCCAGCTGCAGAACTGTGAATAGTATTTCCACTCAGGTGGATCCTTTGTGTGTTTACAAAATAAGGGTATGAAGAATGAAGAAATGAGAAAAAAAAATCATAGTTTTACAATTGAAGAAATGAACCCCACAAAAGTGAAGAGATAAATGAAAAATTTTGAACTGATATATAATCTTCTGATAACTGGGGAATCCTCAAAGCCTTCCATTTGAGAAGCTATGAGAAAAACTGTTTACTTTTTTCTTGTAATCTAAGTTTCTTTCTAGCTGATAGAAGCTGAGGTTCTTTTATGTGATTTCTATTGTTGTTTTGCTTCTTTCATAAGAGTAGAGCTCCTGTGATCCTTTGTCTATGATTCTTTTCTTGTCTGACTACTCCGAAGTAACCAGGTGTCTTTTTTCCTTCTTTGTATTCCCATGTCTTTAAATGCATTGGATGGGAAATTGCATTTTGCCCTCTCTGTTGGAAATGCAGGGGTGTTGTTTTGCTTCTCGAAGAAAAGAAAGGAAACTTCATGGATCAGACTGAGAAGAATTTTTCTGATTCTAGGCATTTTAAAATCAAGCTAAATAATATATGCTATTGATTACTCATTCAAATACAAGCATAGTACTCTTAACCGTTACTTGCAAATTTATCAACTTTGATCTTTAGGCCTTTCACAGATTTTTACATTCCTTCTTCCTCCATGAGATTCTTGGTTCATTTTAAAATTCAGTTGTAGGATTTCTAGCACTGGATCAACGTTCTGGAGTTTCAGATTAACATGAGGAAGTAGCAGAATCTCTGATGGAAGAGGTCTTATAATCAAGTGGCTACCCCCGCGTGACATCGTAAAAAGCCTTATTCTCACATTTGTCTGCACAATAAGACCTTTTTAGAGCATAACAGCATCACTGGTTCCAGAGCAAAAGGTCTGTGTGTTCTTGGGCATTAACACTTCTATTACAAGCCCTTTTCATCTTCCTTTTTTCTCAACTACAAAATTCCTTCTCCTCCTTGTATCTGTATGCAGAACAAATAAGGCTGATATCTCAAAGGAATTACAGTAACAGATTAAAAGTAATATGCAGGATCACAATTATGTTGTACTTGTCCAAAGTGAATAAAATAGAATTAATTTCAGATTTATAATCACAAGGAATGAGGTTAATGAAGAGGACTAATTACATCCCTTTAACGTGCTAAGCATAAAATAAGTATGGATAATGTATTACGATTCTGATGAAGATCAGGAGAATAGGTTTTCAGGAAAAGTTCTAGGCAATGGAGAAGAGCCTATACCTTTAAAATTAGCAAAGATGTCTGGGTTATCAGATTTTCTTTTTGTTCTCTAGAGATGACACTTTTCAAAACTTCATTTCATCTCCCTGTAGTAAGAGCAGGAAGGAATAACTGTCTAATCCCCAGTTTTTGAATGTTCTTTGGAGCATCTTTTTGATTATAACTTTGACTCCTTTCACATCACAGTACGTTCATTCTCTACAAACATTTAGCAAATCATTATTTTCTTAAGAATACCTCCAAATACCAATTTTAATTGCATATCTCAATTTAGCCTAGAAAAGTAAATTTTCACTTATTTAAGTGTCACCACAAGAAAATTATAAAAAAAAAGATTTAAATGTCCATGTAGGAGATAGAAATACAGAATTAGACAAAGGTATGGAAAACCAGTCCATCTTAAAATTTTGTTATTGAATATTTACAAGTAACAGCAAACAAAAGCATTCAAAGAAATATTGAGGAAAATACGTAAATCACAACCTTAGTGATTAGCAAATGGAAGAGGAAAATTAGGTTGTTCTTTAACTGTTATTTCTGAAATGTGATTGAATCAACTTTACATCAAGGTCCATAGGAGCTTCTCAGCTTGCAATAGCATCCTGTCAGCCATGCCTGTACGGTTACCTGTTAAGTTAATATCTAGTATCTAAAATATTGTTCCGTAATATATTGTCATACTCAGAACTCAAAAAAACTCTCTGCAAAGATTATCTTCTGAGCATACCTAATTCTAGTAACCAATTACTGACAATTTGACCTAGAACAAACATCTCTGAATAATTTTGTTTGCTTCTTTTACCCTGAGAGCACTCTTTATGCTCCCACGTTAAGGAGTTTTCCTCTTTAAGTGTTTGATTCATATAATCATACTGCTTGGGATCCTTACAAAAATATTTCTGAAATCAAACAATTTGTTTAACATCCATTCAGGTTTGCACTGAACCTTCCAATGCCCTTTATCCTTTTATGTGCAGCATTCTCCTGAACTAACAGATGCAGTGACGAGCAGCAGGTGGCTTTTCAGTCATGTCCTGTGGCCTGCTTATCTTTAGGTGCTGCATCAAAAACATGTTCTAAATGGCATGAGTGTTGCCTAATGGAAGAAAAGGTCTTTTAAAAAGTACATGTTTTCAAGTTGTTTTGCCAATGCTGTATTTAGCTCTATTTTACAAACAGAGGATAAAGTTGTTCGGTTGTTTGGGTTTTTTGGCAAAGTATAGCTAAAGCTGGTGAAACTTGGCAGGGGTACGTGGAAGGGAAGCAACAGCTACTCTATTTATGTTTCATTCTCTGCGAAATCAGAGAGTCTCACAACTAACTTGCAGCTGTGTCAGGCTTTAGCCAGTCTGCAGGAATTACAACAGGATAGGAAAGGACTGAAGCTGGAAGATGAGCTGCTGTATAGTAGTTCTCAGATGAAAACTTCCCAGGGTGCAAATATTGTCTCTGAGCAGCATTAACAACCTCTGCACATTTTCTGCCCACCATTGAGGAGAACCCATGCTTCTGCAGCTCCCAAAGGAAAAGTAGCTTTGCTAGGTGATCAGAAATGGAGACCAGCTGAATATATCTTAACTCTCAAGTAGCAAAGCACAGAAGCATGGGCTTATTCTCCACATAGCCCTGCCAAGTCAGGGAAGTTCCTTGGGTCTGATCAGAATGAAGTATGTGCCAGAGTGATTTGTTGAACTGGTGCTTCTGGATTTATTGAAAGACCACTAAGTAAATGAAAAAAGTTGCATTAGCATTAATAAGCTTCAGAAACTAAAATCCTATGATTTGCAGAGCATGAGTCTGATTTCACAGTAAAGCACCTCATTGCAGTTTTTGAGCTGAACAAATGTAATGAGATTAGAAACACCTTCACATGGATATTTCTCATTTCACAATATAAATGGATATGTCATTCCATCAGATGTGTGTTCTTCTCTGATAATGTCTTGAAACTGGTTGGACTCAACTAAGTGTTATGACTTGGAAAAGGTAACAACTTTGAGTACGTACTTCCAAGAATAAAACTGAAAAGACAGACATTTTTATTACTTCTGCACAGCAAACACACTGATTAGATTGTGACTTTCTGAATGAAGAAATTATAAAATGTTAGTGAGCAAGTGCTGACATGACAAAATTCTGTTGAATTATTTCATTAATCAACATGTTGAAAGCCAAATTTTGCGGCATCTATAGAATAAAGAAGCAGAGAGATTTGCAAAAAATACAGCTTCTTAAGGGAAAAGCTTCCTTTTCTGAACAGGAAAAGATCTTAGTGAGAAAACAAATCAAACTCTTTGGAAATTAAAACTTTATTAAGAAATGAAAGCTAGCAGCAAAAAAAACCTGTAAGCCAAGTTGCTCATCTTATCCATGTTGTGTCTTTAGCTGGATCAGAGGATTGGTTTGCTTTGAACAGAATACCCTGAACAGTCAAAAAATCTGTGGACACACACTCTGCATCACTTGGGACTTACCCAGCAGAGGAAGGAAGCTGATGCGGCAGATCTCCACTTGCAGCCTCACACTGCACCACATGCAGAGGCACAAGGGACAGTGTCCTAGAGGAGATAGCCAAAAGGTTTGCTTAATTCCGTAAACCCTAAAGTATTCTTAAATGAAGGTTATAACAGGAAAGCGGGAAAGCAGCCTGCAGTTCCTGGTACTGGGTAAGCTGAGGATCCCCCATTCCAGCTTATCTGCAGATATACCAGTTGTAGTAGATTACTTTGCACCAGTGGAGCATTGCAGAGGTATCCCACTGGAACAGTAAATCTAGCCCAGCATATTTCATTACGGAAGGAACTGCTGAGCCTGACATTTACATGACCTGTAAATGATATTGGTCTTCCTTATTTCACAGTAGACTAACCATGTTGGATGTCACCTCGGGGTGAAATGGGCATACTTGAGTTTATATATATGGTTTTGGGAAGGAACTGTAGTACCAAACCTTTTGGTAGGAGAAATCTGCTCATAGCAACTCTAGTTCTTGAAATAAGAAAAATTAACATTGAATAAATCCACAATTCATTTGGCAAAGGATCATGAGATTGAACAAATTATCTTGGCCTATCCTAAACATAGGAAATGAGGGGCTATTTAAGTGTTTAAACATAGTGATCTAGCCCCTTTTATGCACCCAGAAATATCTGATATACGAGACAGACAAGGATAAGCACAGGGTTTGCTTTTCTTCTGGAGTGGCATCTGGAAGCTAAACAGGATACCCTGTGCTAAAATGGCACAGGAACCTACCTTCAGGTACCTGAATAGTTAAAACTCCCCTACTCCTTATGGGAGAAAACAGGAGCAAAAAAATCAGTTCAACAAACCCAAATGCATATACTACTGGTTATAAAACTCTTGGCTGTGAGCACTAGCACTGATCACATTCCAAGTGATTATTCCTAACCTTTAAAAAGAAAGTCATTAAGGATTTAATGTGGCACCAGTATGGAGATTATAAAACATATACAGTGCTCTCCTTGCTTCACAGCGGAGCCATCCAGTCTGGCCTCTGAAATGCACAACGCACACCTTTTTTTGGCTGTGGGTCTCAGGGTGTGGGGAGGGAGGGAAGGGAGAGAACTGGGCTGCTGGTGATTTTCATTCCATCACTCCCACATCGCCCTTGCCTGTTCATCTGCTTGTCAGCCTCAGCTCCCTCCTCCCCTGTTCCCCTTCATCCTCCTCACTGCAGGGTGTATATCAAAGTTATGGCGGGGATACTAGTTTCGAGGTCCAATGAAAAATCTTTCATGGAAAGGACAGAGACTAGCTTGTCTTTTGTAATTTTGTCTGAAAGGACATTCCATATTTAAACAGGTTAGCCTCTCCCGTCGCATGAGACAGTTGGACACAACCTGCATAAGATAACAGATTCTTTCTAAACTACTTGCAGGTTATTTACAACCAGTTATGCACAGTGATTAACCACAGTTTTTTCTACATTTTCTCATCCTGCTTTTTTTAACTTAATTTTTCACCTACTTTTATCTGTGTTGCTCATTCTTCCTTCTGCCTTTATCCTACTTCAAGAGCCCTTTTTCCTCTTTGGAAAGAGAAGAACAGAAGAAAATATTGTTTAATTCTTTAAATGGGCCCTATCCTTAAGTGCTCTAGGGAAAAGTATTGTGAAATGCAAAAGCAAGAGGTGACTTATAGACACAGTAGGCAAGCAGGAGTCACAAGTTCCAGCCCACAGTGGCTCTTGCATTTTTTTCGCTTGGATGTATTAGACAAGGACTAGGCAAACATATACAGAATCAAAGGGTTCAGATTGACAGGCTGAATGGCAAGGTTGGTATTCGCATTTATAGAGCTATCTTATGCAAGCTGGTAGATGAGCATCCACAGCGATATACATGTGATTTAATGCAATCCCAGTTGAACCGTAGCAGAAATCGTGCCAAAGATTACTTTTAAAAAGGAAAAGGAAGAGAAAATTTACTCCCTTCCCAAATGTGGAGCTTATTTTTAATTCATTCTACTTTTCAAATACTGGAGTTATCCAGAATTAACTACAGCGTCATTGACAAACTTTATATACAAAAGCATAATACAAGACATATTATCAATGACTATGCAGCTATACATACGTAGAATACAACATTTAAAGGAGATAAACATGGTTCTTATTTTGTTCATTAAACTCTATTAAATTTAAGTATATGAAAATATCTTTGACAAACTGAACTGATTTGAACACCTTATTTTGAAAACTGAAAAACACAACTGAAAATTGAAAAAGCTGAAACAAACCCACTCAATTCCTCTGTCTCTGTGTCATATTCCAAGTAAGATGAACAATTTCTTTCCTATCTCATCTCTTTCCTCATCTGCCTGGCATAGTTTTCTTTTAACCATATGATCAATTTCACTCCCTGTTTTATATTAGCATTATGTAAAATTATTTTGTTAGGTCCCTGTTTTCACTGTATGCATGCTATGTGCCTTAGATTTCGTGTACATTTTACTTAGAATATGACATTTTGCAATATATTGTAATCATCTGTATTCTATTGTATCTTTGTTTAGTCATACACATATTTATTAGTTATACAAATTACTATATGGTGTCAGATTTTTGTCAGTTGAATTCTCTCTGACTATCAATTTGAGGTAAGATCTTGCTTATTAAAGAAAGCTATAATGAATTACCTAAAATTTCCTTTTATATCCTTCAGTTCTTCTAAAAATATTTTTTAGGCTGCTGGATAATTAACTTTAACCCCTCCTTAGGTACAGGCTGGAGTTCTCAAGGACCCGCAAGATTAATGTATCATAGAATGTGCATCCTAAAGGAGAACGACATTACCATTCAGCCTCTCATACTTCAGAAGAGTCAATTATAAAATTTCAGTGATGACAACACTGCTAGTCTCTTTTACTTGAAGAGTGGCAAAATAATGAATTGTTCCTTCCATTTTAATGCTTTCAGATATATTTATTATGAGCACTAGATTCATGCTGGATGCAGACTGAAAACTGATTAATTCAGAGAGCTTATGAGGGAAGAGCAAAATATGTTGGGACTGTTGGAGACAGTGGAACAAAGCAGGGGTCAAATAAGTCAATGGATTTATATGAGTATAAACAGAGCAGCAGGGGGAGGAAGGAGTTAGAGGAATCAGGAGTTAGAGGAACCAGAAAGTAGCAGAAGGGAAATTTTAGGAGTAAAGCACTGGCAAAGGAAATTAAAATGTAGGGCAAAAGAGACCTGAGTACAGTGTTAGGACTGACAGAATAGACAGATTAATGAGTGCATACTGAGTCTAACTACTTTAACATTATTTTCAGTAGCTAAAATTAGGTACCTCTGGACATTGCAAAATCAGGATTTTGTAAGTATTTGAGACTGAGTTTTAATAAACATAGAGGTAAACAGCCTCAACTAAGAAAAATAATTGAAATCAAAATAAGGAAAGAAAAATATAATTCTTAATGTTTTGTTTAAATCTTATTTTTAGCCTGAGATCACAATTTATAATGGGCAGTGTATTTCATGCTCTTGTACATTGCAGTACAACATACATCAATGTCTTAAATGTATGTACAATGTCCTAAATAAATAACACTGACAAATAAAAATAGTTCTTCAACAAGCCAAGACAGGAAGTAGGTCTGCAATCTCCGTAACATAAACCTACACCTATACCATGTTTATGGAAAGACACAAATGAAAGTAGAGTCAAAGGAGTATTTTATTTAAATAGTTGATGGTATAGAATTTAAGACTTGAACAAAACAAGTCTTTTTTGATGAGACATAATAAAAATGTCCCAAAAGTTACTGTGTGGGGTTCGATATAGAGGACTGAGTCTTGGGATGGATAGGAATTATTCTAAGATTATAAGACAAATAATTAAGTGTGAAAATGGAGATATAATAAGTAATTTTAATTTCCCAAACCTAGACCTAGAAAAATGAATGTACCGGTAGCAGAAGATATTACATTTCGTGATGTGATAAAAAAACATTCCTTTATCAAATAGTGAAGTCGTAACAACAAAATATGATGCTAGTTTTATTTTTAGTGAGAGAAAGTCTTACAAAAGTAATAGGAAAATTCAGCTTAGTAAGTCAGGAATTCAATTCAGTTGGAATGTTAGAAAAACAAACTTTGAGAAATTCTGGAAATTTTCTAGCAAGGTTGCCTAGAATGATGAGTTCAATAATTTGAACTTGAAGAGGATGCACAATTCTTTTGTGTCCAAAGAACTAGCATCACTTGGTGCTTGAATTTCAGGAAAAAAACCCCACAGTAAACCAAAACCTTGACAGGGCTACAGACTTCCTAGGATGATTAAGCAGTTCTTACAGAGATGAAAAGTATAGAGCATGCAAACATGGAAATAGGAATGTAGCAGTTTTTACATCTTGGCAGTTTAAAGATGTAGAAAAGACCAACAACCTATTGTGGACCTAGATCTTGCAAAGAAAACTAAAACATGACACATATTTTCTTCAGCCATAAAGCAAGAAGTGAACAGAAACAGTAAAACCAGTGTACTGCAGACTGACACGAGATTAAGGACAAAAATAATGAACTACAGCCAAATATTAAAATATAATAATGGAATCAAATAAGAAAAGTGAGGCTAGAATAACAGAAACAATAACATATGGCATGGAAAAATGATTGCTCTGAAATGAAAGACTGACATGAAAAACCACAGGTATAAATACCTAAACACTACAGAATACGAGAAACAATTTCAAACACCACCACCACCTTTTTTTGATACTATGCATTCATTCCAGAAACTATTGCTCAAATTTTTCAGTGACTTGGTTATTTTACTCTAGTGTTATAGTTTGTAGTAGAGAAGTGATCCACATTGTATATTAAAAGCTTTTCATATTAAGATGATATAATAAAACTGCAATACTGAAAACTTTGGAGCATTAGGCATATAACTTTTCTTACAAGATACTGAGAAGTCAATTAAAATAAATATTTCTAATGATTCCCCACTGTTATCAATGAAACATTTATAAGAGCACCAGTTCTTTTGCAGTTATAAAATAAAGCTGTGAAGTTTTACAAGTGTAACTCATGAACTACAATGAATTTGTGACCTGTCTAAAACTTTGGCACCTAGCTAAGCCCTGCCTGAGATTTTAGGCAGAATTGGAAAGAACCACTTCAGTAATCAGTCCTCTTCTAGTACCATAGCAGCTATATAATGAAATAATTTCAGAAAGTTTCACAAAAAACAGTATTCCACAGAAACCTATGAAGAATTCTAATAATCTCAAGATCTCTAATCAATATCCATAACTATAATGGCCACTGGAAAAGACTGGAAGAGATTGAGAACTGCCAAGGCTCAGGTTCTTTTATTAATGAATGATTATTTAAACAGAATTTCAAACCCATCAAAAAAGTAAAACACATAGCATTGTACAAAAGAAGGTAAAAGAAGGGGATGCTCCCTGTGATTTGATCTGCAAGAAAAAAAGTCTTCCTGATTTCAAGTGTGGTCATCACTCTAACCCTGAGCACGTGAGCAGGGCTCAATAGCAAGGCACCTGATAAATTTATGTTACTGAGAGCACTAGTGAACACTAGTCTCCAGTCTGCCACTGTGTTCAATTAAGAAAAAAACTTCAGGAAAGAAAAAACCACCCAAAACAAATTCTGCATGGAATGAAAAAAAAAAAACCTGGCCTCATTTGGCAACCCACAAAATTCCTGAAGCATATTAGTACAACTATCCACATACACCATATGCAAAGAGCAATCAGTCTCCTTTCAAATCTCTTTGAAGATATTAATGTATCAGATAGGCAGAGATTCCATTTCAAACTTCAAAAATTCTCATGTTCTGCCATCTTTTCCATAAATTTGTCATCTTTTATCTTAAAACAATTAAGATTCATTGTTCTTATTATGCTGTTTTGGAATATTATTTTTTAGCAGAAACCTTAATAATAATAATAGCGTTTTAAATTTATGGTTGTGTCAAAATTTGCTCTTCTGTGGTTATTTTCCTCTCCTGAAATTTATGTTTATATTTATTATACAGTCAATGTCCCCCCAGACTCTGTTCCACTAAGCTAAACAAGCCAACTGCTTTCAATCTCACTTCTTTAGATAGATAGATACTCCTCTCCTCTCATTAGTTTAGTAAACCACAGACTGTCTTCAGATCAAATTTTTGTTTCTGGAAAAAGGCTAACCTAAGATTTACATGTTATTCCAGAGGAGGTCCTGCCAAAGTCTTAATGAAGAGTTCTGATAATTCTACATCTCCATCAGATGACAGAGTTTTCTGTCCAAACTCTTTGATTCTCTGCTTCGCCAAACATATCTTAGAACAGTAGCTCTTCTCATACCTGTCTCATGCTGGCAGCTCAGATGTCTTCTCCAGTTGACAATGCACACAGATTTCTCTTCTTCTCTGTTGTTTCCATTTGGACAACTGATCAGACTACAGCAGTTGTTTCTGTCTCCCTCAGTGCCACACTTTTCATTGTTCAATATAACTCTATTCCTATGCCTCCACAATAGCGACAACACACTCCAGCTTTCTTGTTTCCCCAATTAAATGAACCCATGCCTATTCCTTACCTGGTGGCCACTACCACATCTATTAAACAGGATCAGTCCCAACAGTGTTGTCAAAAGATGATCCCCCTCCTTTCTGACAACTGGTAAACTCTCTCTTTTGCTGTTTTTTTACCTACCTCACAACTCATTAACAATCTCTGTCATCCACATCTCACTTTATAGCTGTACGGGAGACATGTAGCAGATGCTTAACCTAAATCTAGATCAGTGACATTCTCTGGATTAGATCCCTTCTCTGAGAAACTGGAGATATTTTTTTAAAAAAAAAAAAAAAAAAAAAAAAAAAAGAAGAAAGAAATAGAAGAGATTGGTCTGTCATGACCTATCTTTACTAAAAACACATTGATAATTGGGATAATTGCATTTGCCTCTTTGTCACTACTCACTCTTTC
>NW_009597356.1:24507-28209 GCF_000690535.1 Cariama cristata
CCTTCAAGTTCTTTTCTAAGATAATGTCCAATACTGAGATATACTATCAGGGAGATTGTTGATGGATAATTTTCCACATTTTCTCAAAAAAGCTGTTAAACAACTTCACCAACAAGTTCTGAAATACACTGATTTATCCCCATGGAAAAAAAGAATAACCCACAACCAAGATTATTTTAATCCACTTGATAAAAAGAGTTCAAGAAAACCTGGTCATATGCTGAACTTATAAAAATGGTATGTATTACAGAACAGCACTGATACAGTCTGAATGTTCAGGGATTAAAGATTTTCTTAGCCCTTGGTTCCTGCATATTTTTTGATTACACAATTTTAAGGCTAACATTCACACAAATATTGTTGGGGAATACAAGAGGATTCATCTAAGCTTGGTTTTGACTGTACAGACCACAATTGCATAAAAAGAGTCCACCTGAATCTAAAGTAAAAATTACCTTCTCAGTTTTTTTCTTAAAAAAAAAAAAAAGTTTGCTAAAAAAGCCTCTGCATTGTCAGGGATATTCTAAGATGCAAGGAAGAGGAACCAAGAGCAACTAAGAAAACTCAGATGAGAAAAATAACCTTAATATTACTTTTTCAGCAAAGTTCATGTTCAAAGAAAGAGAAAGAGAAGTGAAAATAAAAGTTCATTGCTATTTTCACAAGCCATCATTAGTTGGCTGCAGATGCCTCTATCTACTAAAAGCAGGGGCAAAATGCCTGTTTATTTTAAAGGGAATAGAATTTCAGAGACCCTTTTAAAAAACGTACCTGGGTAGTTAAGGCATTTGACAAGCTGGGACAGAAAAAAAAAAAAAAAGAAAAAAAGAAAAAGAAAAAATAAAGCTTTGCTCTCCTTGGTTGCACCTATCAAATGTCACAATCTAAGATATAATGGAATACAGACACGGATACCCAAATTACTTGGAGTACTGGAATTAACACAGGAAAATCAGAGCAGTGCTTTCCCTGAGATAATTAAGCTCTGTTCTCCAGTACTGACATCCAGGACCTGAGAGATTTAGATGCCACCATCCTGTTGAAGTGTGCTTTTCCTTTTCTTTCTGAAGTCCTCCACACCATCCTCATGAATCTACCTATGATGTCTTAGTCATTGCAGGCAATCTTGATTCTTAGCTACTATTTGTCTCAGAAAATCTGCCTCTGTGAAACATCAGCTAAACCAGATGCCCGCCAGCTTAGACTGAGAGATCAGAAATTAAGTAATAGCTTGAAAATCACAGCATCCTCATGAAACCTGGCAATGCAGATAGATAGCAACAGCAGATGGGAAACAGGGTAAGAACTCAGCTAACCATGTGGTTTCCAAGCAGATAGTTTGTGATACGCTGTGTATAGCAGGTACAAGTCTGAAAAATGCATACATGTTAGCAGAAAGCATATAGTAGATGTGCTGAAAAGAACCCGAAGGTTTCTGAGCAGTCATTCAGTTTGAGGTAGGTTAACTATTTTGTATGGCTACAAGTGGTGATCAGGGAGGCACACAATACTAATAATTTCCTCTTCCTGTATGTCTTCTTCAGATCAATGAGACAGGCTATACCTACCTGTTTTGTTTTTTTTTAACTCCATAACATACCTTAAGAAAAACACATTTTGGACAGAGGAAATAAAAAGAAAACATAAGAAAGAATGTGAACTAATTTTCCCGTGCTTATTGAAGTAGGAAAATCCATGTTGTGTGATATCATGGATCAGCTGCAGATAAACTGGTGTCCATTTGTGTAGATCTTACTGTTTCTTCATTGTTTTTTAGAGATACACATTGCTATCTCATAGAAAGCACAGGCCAAAAAAATCAAACAAGAATAAGAATGATTCCATGATACAAGAAAACTGTTTAAAGCCACCACTTTTTCACGACAGCGCACTTTTCTAAATTGTGTTGTGGGAAGATGCTTTGGATGTTGATTGTGTCTAACATTTAAGTTTACGATGCATGCATCAGAAATGAAAAAGGTTGCCTCAAACCTAAGGTAGATTCTTTAATACTTAAGATTACAGCAAGTCTAGCCTGATTCCATGACTCTTAGTGAAATCCCAAAACACAGAACACTTAACTACCTCTGAGTTTTAATCTCTGACAGGTTCGTGTAAATCTAGCATTAACTAGATTCTCCTCCCACAACAAATACAGATAATTAGACAGGAAGTATTAAAACCGAATTATTGTGGTGTAACCTTATGCACAAGCATTCAACTGCCAGTGAGTACACATACAATGAAAATAGAACCCATGGTCTCTAGATTCAGACTCATATACTTTCAGGTCTCATACTTGAGGTAAAAATGAATCTGTTTGGTTTATGAAAGTTTTGTCATATACCTTAATTACTGCATTGCAGAACAAACATGTAATGATCATCATATTCTTAAAAATAAATTTCTTGCACAAATACATTTCATACATCAAAGTTAATGATAGAATCCATAAATTACCACATGACTCTGAAATAAAAGATGAAGTTCCATAAACAGAAAACTATTGAGAATCACTTTCTATAGTTTACTCAGTGATGCGATGACTTATAAGACATAGTATGATCTCTAAATGTAGCAATAAATCAAAAGTGTAATGCTAGGACAAGTGTAATTTATTTTTTCCTTAATTTATTTTCATCTTGCTCTTTCCACTTCTAAAATACAAGGTAGTGTCAGCCAAAAGCTGCTCTGGACCCTGAAGGACTGCAAAAATACTGTGTGCTTCACCATTCTGTGCCTATGAACAATTGTCTGAACCCAAAATTTGTGGAAGCAAAGATCAGTAAAAAGCCCATTTGAATGCACACATCTTCCTGACTATCTAACCCTGAAATCTATGGAACCAAGGGAGTATACTAACTTCTCAATGTAAGTATGGTGAACAACATGAGTCCCTGTCCTGAATTATAAGAATTTTATTTTGGACAAGGTCCATTTAAGCTATTTTTCCTCATGAGTGATCTGTCAGTATAAAACAAATCGTTACATGCATAATTTCACTAGAGTTGGCATTTTCAAATCCTCCTGAATTTGTAACACAAAACTTGGAACATTTTCCAGAAAATCATCATTCTGAATGTTTTGCTGTCTACTGTCAATTTAAATCAAAACTAAAATTCTGCTTATTCTTACCTCTACCTTTTACTTCACATTCTGTTTTCTACTTTCTTATGGGTTATTTCCCACTGTAAGTAATACTTAATGAGTGTAAATTGTGAGTTTTGAATTGGACTATAATTTAATCTTTTTGTTCTTAATATCCCGTTATTTTCAGGCAGCAGGTACTTTGTAAGTGAACAAAGTAGGGAGGGTTCAGAATTTATGTGAATCTGGCACAAAATACAGAATGTGATTGCCTGAGGAAAAGAGGGGACATTAAAGATTATACAGCTAATCATGACTATCTGTTGATGAAGTATCTCGCTGTGCTTTATGGTACGCAAAAATATTTTGGAAGACCCATAAAAATGCCAGCAAACCAGTAAAATTTTTAGAACCATCATATGTGAGCTTTTTTTTTTTTCAGTAGAGAGTACAAATGCATTTAAAGTTGCTAACAAAAAAATTGAATTCCTAAGTAGTTTCCCTAAGAGTAAGTTCTACATTAAGTAGAATCCATAATGCAATATGAATATTATAAGGAATATAAAAATTCAGAGTACCACCTGTTGGTGAAAAATACAAGTAACTCAATTTCCT
>NW_009597356.1:28240-57295 GCF_000690535.1 Cariama cristata
TAGATGCCATGCTTTGGTGAAGAGCTGGAATCAGTCATGGTTCTTGACAATTTGCCAGGTTACATAATGTGAAGCAGAATTAGAAGAAATCCTAGTTATTTATGATTTAATTATTTCAGGTTGATAATATGTAGTGTTGATTTAGCAAACCATATTTCAAGCATTTTGCAAACATTATCTAACTTGTTTATAAATACATGTCTCTGTTTGGGGTTTTTATTTACGCCATACTTTGTTTTGGATAAATGTGTCAAATTAAAATTAGCTACCCCTATAAGTGATAAGAGTAAAAAAAGAGAAGCAGTAGAATGTAAAAGGATTTAATGTAGCGCAGAGCCCATTCTAATATTAACAACTATTATGTCAAAATTGAGGTTTTGAAAGCTGCATTACTGCAAGCCAGACTGTATCATTAAGGCACATCTGTGGAGACGGTAAAGAGAGGCTGCTGAAGGCTCTGAAAGATAGCTTTTCCCTAAAAGAGGTCTAACACACACATATATTAGCCAGCCATCGAAGTCAGATAGGGACACAGTCAGGCAGACATGCACACACACACACACACACACAAAAAAAAAACCTACTGTTTGAGCACTGCGTAAGCTGCTGCATTTTATAGTTGGTACTATCTTTCTGTCTGTTTACAGCAGAGTGTTTTTCCATGTAGCTCCACACTACAGACCAGATTTCTAATGATGCTCAGCTTCAGTCATCTTGAAAGACTTGAAAGACTTGAAAGTTTTCCTGAAGTTTGTTACTACATGAATTCATGTCCTAAAGAAACTACAGATATGAGATTCAATATATCCTGTGTTAAAAACACAGTGTAAGTCTCAGTTGACTTATCTTCTTTCAAATCCAAGAATATATCCATCCATGAGGCCTGTTTTGTTTTACTAAACAATGGGTGACATTTCTTACTAACTCAAATACATGAAATAAATCAAAAACTAGGTGTGAAGGAAAAAAAGTATCTATCAAATAAATTATTCAAAGAACAGTACACTCCATTTACTTTTCAGAAGTAAAAATTTCTACTAACTTTCAATGAATTTTGGTTTCTTTTTCTTTAAAGCTTGTTTCACTAATCAGGAACTGAAATAAAATGCAAGATTTCTGTAATAAAGTTGTTCTTATGATGGATCTAAATTAATTACAATAAAAAAAGGAGAAAAAGAGGTCTATATTTACACTCATTTTTAAGCAATATTCTTCTTTATCATAATGTAATTCAGACTTTAATTTACCCTGTAAATGTCTGCCACAAGGGTAGGCAGATTCTGACACCAAGGTGACCAGATAGCCTTGGAGCAAACAAAGCTTGCTAGAGCTTTTTTTTGTTGTTTTTAACCTGAAAGTTCTCCAAAAATGCATATATGTAATCCTGCCTAGCTAAACATTTAGAGTTATGACTCAGGTCTTGGTCTGAGCAAACAAAAACTCAGAAAGAAAGAAGTGACATATAAAGCTTCTGCAGGCATGCTTAAAAAATAGCTAGTGTGTCCCAATGCATTCAGATATCTCAAAAACTGATATCTCCAAGTAGAGATGGCTGCTTCAGACCCTGAGTGACATCAAAATTGTCTGAAAGCATCTTTTCAGTTGGTGTTCTGGTGTTTTGGATCACCTTTACATGATCCTCCATTTCTGCCTGAATGACATATGCAGTATACATATGTGTGTGTGTGTGTGTGTGTGTGTATGTATATATGTATATGTAGGTATACAGTCCATAAATACACGGACATATATAAATATTGTGTGTATACATATGCTTACCACTGAGCAATGGATACTGCTCCTGGAGCGTACTTTCTTACCATGCAGTCACTAACCTGTTAGTGCCGGAGTCTTTTAAAGACCTGACTGTCTCTTTCTAATGATCTTTGAGGGCCAAGACAGAAGCTCCACCATCCAACGCTGAGGCTCCAAATGCTTAGCTGTCGAAAGAAAAAAGACAGACAGATTGCATCTAAAATACTTCTCTCCACCATGTATGTATGCTGCAATAAGAAGTGCATAACGTCAAGCTTGGCTCATGAACCCGTTTTCACTATTCGATAGGATACAGTATCACTGGGATTTGTTGAAATTACTGAAAGTGTCTTTTGGGGAATGGAAGGCACTAAGCACAGCTATAGTATATTTCATTTCATTTTTTTGAACAAAGAATGCGTCTTTCTCATGCTGCCACTGACACAAAAATCAGTCTTTATTGCTGCTTAGCAAAAAGGCTTCATAAGAATCTAGTTGCCACTTGGACACATCTTTCTATGACTGTCAGGATATTTAAGATAAACGTGTGACTCCTGGTGGCAAGCTTCAGCAAAAGGACAAGCCTACACGCATACATCAATCAGTATATTTATACATAGGTATATAGCAGTCAGTTTAGTACACGTATATTGCTGGAGATGCTTTATTATTTAGTTCTTGTCACTAAATTATGACCTTTAAGAATTCAACTTTTTCTATACTTTCTCAACTCACTTACTAAAATATAACCAGAATCTATTTAATCTTATGTGGTCAATGAACATTTCAATGCATTTTCACTACATTTGACAACTGGGAAAAAACCAGATATTTGAAGTTTTTTATGAATTAATTCATGGAGGGTCATGGTCATGAATGCTAGTGGTAAGATGAAAAGGATGAATATTGCAAACAATACCTGACTGTATTTGGCCATTTCGATTGCATAGTAATCTGAACCAATAATTTGTTGGTACAATAAAAAGCAGGTCATAAAAATATCAAGAGGAAAAAAAATTACAAGTCTTCAACTATGCCAAGCACTTGGGTTGAAGTTTCATAAAGCAACCACATACTATTCTGAAAACTGTTGAGTTTTCTCACCCCACTTCCTGCTGGAAAGATGGTTCATAGTCTCATTTTGCTAAAGAGTATCTTCTTAGTTCCAACCTAAACTTACCTGTGCACAGCATAAAGCTTTTCTTTTTTTTTCTTGTATCAATATTATCTTTTGGCTTTAGAAACTCCTCCACAGTTTTCACTCTAGAAAAGTAGAGAGGGAAGAGAAGGTCTCTCACAGAGGGATCAAGTGTGTGTCATTCAGTCTTTGTTTAGCGAGACTATTAAACCATATTCTGTTAGTCACTGTTTGCAGAAAATTCTGCCCTTTCTCTGAGTAATCTCTGTACTCCTTTTAATACAAATTCCATTTTATTGAACGTGGATGATCACAATATATGTAGTACTTTCCACGATAATTTTCTAGGACCCTGCATTAATACTTCTTACTCTCCTGCAAATTCTTCTGATATGTTTAATTGCATTTCCTCTCTCTGGGCCACATCACACTGATAACTTATAACCCATCTTGATGAACTCAAACTTTTCTCCTCCACTGTAATTTCCTTTTCATGAACCTTTCATTTATAGGAGAATATTCTTTTATGAGTCCTTACTAGCAAGACCTTCTTGTTCTTGCATTTTATACCAATTTCTATTTGCCTCTCTGGTCTTAATTGCTTTTTCTTTGACAACATGTTCCAAGTTTTGCACACTGCAGATGTCAAAGTAATTTATCTGCAGCTGCCTAGATAACTTCTTCCTTCTGAAAAGTTACTGCTTCATGAACTATTTTTGATGCCATACAACATTGGACTTTTAGTAAAAATCATTTCCACCAGAATCATTTGTGTGTTTTCCTATGTTTCTGTAGTCAGAAATCTAAAAACTGAAAGTAATCCATCCCATCAGGTAGTCCACTCATTACACTGAGGAGGTACCTGATGAGGAGATACTGATCTCCTCAATTTGTCCTGTCATTTCATATATCTCAG
The DNA here is from genome assembly GCF_000690535.1 of Cariama cristata. NCBI lineage: Eukaryota > Metazoa > Chordata > Aves > Cariamiformes > Cariamidae > Cariama > Cariama cristata. The sequence goes on from NW_009597356.1 coordinate 32,050, forward strand.
TTTCCACTTCCATACCATCGTTCTCATAGCCACCTTACACCTGCTACATATTCAGCAATGTCCCATTTTCTGCAAACAGAAGCAGAGTGCTAATTTAGTCTGGAGCCACACCTGTAGTTACTTTGATCCCTTCATCACCGATCAGGATGAGCTCAACTTTGGTTAATTATTGTCTTCTTTCTTAACTTTCTGATCTCCCTGATAAGATTCCTTGATGATCAATCTTTTCTCTTTTTTTCATCCTTATAGGTTTCCAGGGGCTTTTTTTAGTATCCTGTTTCAGCTCTGTAGTTATCCAGCCAGATCTACAAAAAGGACATTGAGGTGCTGAAGCGTGTCCAGAGAAGAGCGACAAAGCTGGTAAAGGGCTTGGAGAAAAAGTCTTACGAGAAGCGGCTGAGGGAGCTGGGGTTGTTTAGTCTGGAGAAAAGTAGGCTGAGGGGAGACCTTATCGCCCTCTACAACTACCTGAAAGGAGGTTGTAGCGAGGCGGGGGTTGGTCTCTTCTCCCCGGTAACTAGTGATAGGACTAGAGGAAACGGTCTCAAGTTGCACCAGGGGAGGTTCAGGGTGGACATTAGAAAGAACTTCTTCACTGTTAGAGTTGTTAAGCATTGGAACCGGCTCCCCAGGGAGCTGGTGGACTCACCATCCCTGGAGGCATTCAAAAAACATTTAGATGTGGCGCTTCAAGACATGGTTTAGTGGGTTTAGCAGGCATGGTGGCATCAGGTACACGGTTGGACTTGATGATGTTTGAGGTGTCTTCCAACCATAATGATTCTATGATTCTATGATCTAGACCTCTTCCCTACAGAACTTCCTTTGTGCTTGTGTATTCCCAAGTAGTCTGTATGTTTTCTTCACACCATTCCAGAGCCTTTCACATATGAATCTTCTCAGTCTGACCTCTCTGAATTCCTTTATATACCTCAAATCCATGATTCTGAACTAGAAAACATTATTTAGCAGTCTGTTTGTTTATTCTTCCTTTTAATTTAAGGTGAACAAGCTCAAGGTATTAGGTTGTGTACTTAGTACTTATCAGCCTTCTGGAATAGCTTTGTTTCTTGACATTGTATCACTCTTTAACGACAAAATCTCCCAGCTATCCCAAACAGAAACGACAGTGCTATTCTTACTAATAATTTTTTCTGCTATCTATATGTAGGAAATCAAAAATCTGGTAAGTACACAAATATAAATACCTGTAGTATTCATAATGTGAAGAACCACAGATTTAAATTCTTGGAATCTATAGAATATTTTTATGCTGTTGCAGCGGTACTAATTTTTTTCAATCCTTTCCCAAAATTAATTTGATTACTACATTAATTCAGGGCCTCTGCTCCTTTTAACATCTAGCTCAGCCATGCTTGAGCCATTTCAGTGGGACTATTTGTCCTCGATAATAGCAATCAGTAAATTTTTATTTGTTTCCATCAGAATCCTTTCTTTTTTTCCTTTTTTTTCACCTTCTATCCATCTTTCTTATTCTTATTCTGTCTGGCAGGCAATTAATTTTTCCATTCTCTGATTCTGCTTTGGCTTCAGGACTGTCAGTTCTTTAACAGCAGTCCCCACTAGCAAAAACTTACACAGATTTGTGATGTTTGCAACAGGTCCTTATATTTCCCAAATATTTAACTTTCAGTTTCCTCTTACAGTCTCTTTGACATAATTCACCTTTTGGGGGGATTCCTGCCCCTGTCTGCCTCCATTTTCTTCTTCCTCTCCTCTGCTGGAAAAAGTCATCTTTCTCCTTGTCCTTGTCACCCCGTCTCCTGCCTGACTCTCTTTTTACTTCTCCAGCACAGCGAAGCTTGTTCCTCAGGGAACAAAAAGACTTGTTCTTCTTTATCTTGGGAATTAGCCAAGCCAGACCAGGGAAGAATCGTGAGCTATTGGTTTGAGCCTGCATTCAGCAGTGAAGAGAGGGAATAAGGGAAGTTGCCGCTGGAGTGGGACGAAGATTACATATGGCAGAGTCCCAAAAAGCAGCTGCTCTTTACTTCTGCTTAGCTCCTGTCAGTCAGTTGTCATTAGTTGTCTTATTTAATTAACAGTTTATGCAATTATGAGCTTAACAGTGCAGGCCTTAGGCAAGGCTTCTGCTAAGTTGTTCAAGTGACTTTTCTCCAAGTTTTTCCTTTCTAGACTTCAAGATCAAGTGCAAGAGAAATAATAGCTGGGTTACCTGTCTTTTGTATTTGGACTGATTCCCATACCATCTGTAATAAGCATTTTTAAACAACTTGTTTGTGCTCTAGGGTTCCCTACAGAAGCAATGTGTTGAGTACATTACTGGATCAGTTCTGTTTCGAAAAGGGATGAGGCCATTATCCAGCTAAGTCCTAGCAAACTTCCAGTGTCAAGCATTACTTCAGAGTTTCACTAAAGTCTTATAAATAAGTAAAGAGTTTAGTCATCAGCAAACATAGCAGCTTAGGTTCATGAGATGTAATATTAAGTTTTATATTTATGCAATACCACAAAGATAATCAACAATCTTCATCTTTTATGAGAAGCTCCTTTTGGTCCAGATTTGACCCTTACTCAGTCTATGTAGTCTCCTGCATAATGGAGTAACTTCCTGACTAAACTTCCCAGAACCTGGACCTTTGAGTGACAGTAGAAATGACAAGGGAAACTCTAAGATTATTTAGAAATGTCAAGCCCGGCGATGTAGCAGCAAGTGCTTTCATTTTTTTCAATTTTGTTAACTGTAGTATTGAATCAGCTTTACACTGAGAAAATAACGGATCTATTTCTGACGACTGTAATAACTGAGGCTCATGAGGTCTATCCCAGTTGTGAGCTCAAGTGCTACAAAGTCAATGAAAGTTTATAACGTGTTCTGATAACTGTTAATAACATATACTGAGGTGGAAAAGTACGAAAGAGAGAGAACAGAGAGAAAAAATAATCTGAGAGCAAATTATATCACCCTGTGGATACCACAAAAGGACTGCACTGAAGCCACCTTTGGCTAAAAAAAGCAGCATGGAAACTAATGAACCAAAGCTGGTGTGCTGGAAACATAGTCTGTTCAACACCTGCCCTTAATCACTGCCTTTTTAATGGTCTTTAAAAAGGCAGTTTAAAAGCAACAGGTGGACACAGAATCCAACCATTAGGAAGGCCAATAACTATTTTTTTTTACTCCAGAGACTTTGTTTGTGACCCCTGAACTCACCTCCCTAAGGCTGTTACCAGATTAGCTCATTATAAAGTTAGCAAAAACCCCTTCCTGATTAATGTGAGGCCTTCCTTCTCTGTTATCTTCCCATGATCCAGGGGAAGGACTTTGGCAATAGAACTACCGTGGTGGAGCTACAGCCTTGGATGTTAAAAATCGTGCGAAAAAAATTAATATTTCTCCTCTGCTACTAAATTTCACTTTCCCCATATGTGTGTGTTTTCTTTAAAAAAAATTTAGGGAAATTACCATCTTTCAAAGAACTGAAAAACAGAAATAGCCTTTTTTCCCTATGACAACATATTAGATTTTAACCAATAGATTCTTACATAAAAAAGGTCTTTGATGACTTTTGGCCATAGTTTTTAGTTTTGTAATCAGGTTTGATTCTTTTTTTTCCTTCTTTTTTTTTTTTTAAATCATTATTTCTTATTTTAACATGTATTTCCTAGTTTGTGTGAAATCGTAACTAAGTAGAAGTATCTCTACTTAAAACCTATGTACCATCTGACACACCATTACAATGGAATTGTGACATGAATATTGATAGTTCACTAGGCTTATTTATCCTTTTGGAATAAAGGCAGTTGTATAGAAGTTCAAGTATAACTGAGCAACCCAGTGTGACTCCATATCTGCTAAATCATGCCACTGAACAAACCACCCTTCATGGGCTGTGGGAGAAGGCCTGAGGAGCTAGCAGAGACTTGGCTGACAAATAAGAGGACATCAGACCATGGAGACAAAGGACACTGTTCACACTGCAGCAGCTGTTGTCCAATCTACATTTGTTCATTCCTGGAAAAGTTTTGCCCTTCCTTTCCTTGCCAGAATACAGCTGCTGCTGACTAATGAATGCTGCTCCAAATAACCACATTTTGCTGTAAGTGAACCACAGACACTATGCTTCTCCTATGACTACTGATGGAGAATGTAACTTACATTTAAGTTCCTTTTAAATAGCCTTATGATAGCTTAAAAGATATTTTAATTTGACAAACAGGTGGGGGGGCTTATGGAGAACTGTGCATTGTATATCTACCTTTATATGAATACTGCAAAATAGTGAGAGTCTTACTGATCATGTCTGAATAACAACCTCTATGAATTAAAGGATATTACCAATGGTTCAGTGTAAAAGGTTACCATGGTGTATGAAAAATGCCTCTTCCTTTTGCATGTAGCAGGATTGCAGCACTAATACAACCCTAAGTGAAATTATCCTGAAATCATATGATCTTGTTAACACTCAGGTAATTTCTCCATGAATTATTTACAAATCTTTGTTCCTCAGACATGCTCCCCACTGCCTACTGAATACATGATTCAGGTTATTTCATCTTCCTTTTGCATTATCATGCACTTCCCACAGTCTTGCCACCGTCTTATTTCTTACCTCATTCAATCATTTATTCTTATGTTTTATTTTAGATAGAATTCATTCCAGGGCATATGACTCAACTTAAGAATTTAATTATATTTTAGCAGGTAAAGTTGATGAGTTTTGAGTCAGATGCATCACTGGGTAATTTTTACATCACCCAGTATAATATCACGTATCAGTTTACATTAACATACAGTTCTCTATTATATGAATATATGGCTTGTCTCCTCCTTAGATGACAGAACTATTTTAATCCTGTATTAACAAAGATTTAAATAAACATATCTGCTTTATGATAGCTCCCTTTATGGTTGAAGCAGGTTCGGTTGGCCAGTTGTTCAGTTGCCATTTATCACAGTGAAATAGCACTGATATCTACTGATTATTGAACCTTCAACAAGCTGGACACACAGTATTTCCTTACCAGCTGACACCATGATATATTTAGTTGCTAGTGCATTTGTATTCTGAAACTACTGTTATGAGGCAATTTGGTTTCATATTCCTGAAAGTATGTTTTACTGTAAAATGCAAGTACTAACTGGCCATGAATCATTCATTTCCTAATGTGTTCAAATCATTGTGAAAGTTGTTCAACTGAAATGATTTCACTTTTTTTTTTTTAGCGTCTAATGTTCAAAATGTATTATATTCGTTAGTTGCAAGAACTAAACTCCCTGTTAAATGCTTTATATTAGCTCTGAGTTTATTATTTTCAACCTATTGTTCTTCCGTATCCAATACTTGAAAGTTATGATGGAGTTAAATGAATTAAGTAAACTGAAAATAAGGAAAAATCATTCTCTGCAGTATGACCAACCACTCCCATATCTGAAGTTTATTATCTCCTATGTATAAAATTCTTCAACCAGATTTTGGTTCCTAACAATACTTAGCCAATTTGAATTAATGTTTCATTATATTCTGAAAAAAGGCTGTGCAAAGTAATCTCCAAAGAGCATTGAGGTTTACATAAATGGAAGCTAAGGTGATATTTCAGTTCAAATGAAACAACATATTGATTTTCCAAAAGAATTCTGATCTTTGATTCAGCAGTGCACTCGCATGATGGTGTTATAGGAATATACTCATTCATAGATAGGGATCCTCAGACTTTTATCCCTCTGACTGAAAGGAATGTTATAATGGACAAAACATCACGGATCAGAAAAAAGGTAAAGCAGCAACCAACTGATGAAACACAGAGGGGATTTATGCCGTGTTTGTAACACAATTCAGATTATGCTTTCAGGAAGTTGCTACAAAGGCCATCTTAGTCTGGAAAAGGTACAGAGGCAGCTGACAGAAACCATTCACCTAGAAAAACCCTTCCATGATAGTTACTGGTTTCATTCTTAGTCTTTGTTTTAGTTTTAAAAATCAGGAGTACTCATATTCTAAGCACTTTTAGGACTTGTAGTACAAATGGACCCTCTGACAAACACTGGAATTAGGGATTACGAGAAAATGTAAGGAAAGCATTGGAAAGGGTCTTTGCTTAGTCTGAAGGAGGCTAAGGAAAACAATCAATATCAGACTTATCCTGTGCTATCTGTTGGGAAAAGCCTGGAAGAAAGAATATGGGTATGAGTTCCTTTTTAAGAGTCAGGGAACATGAGTTCTATAAAGATGAGAAGGAAATGAATAACAATAATGAATGGATTGGGTAAGTAAAGTCCACTCGTGAGCTTTTTACTAAAGCATAATGGTAGAAATGTCAAGGATGACAGAAGCAGTGACCATTTGGTGTGCTGTCACATGCATTTACTCCCACTGAAGAGCCTGGCCAGACAATGCAAGAAGGTCTTTCTCTACCTCTTTTCATTAGTGAGGAATATCCAGTTGGATGAGGGACAAAAGCAGTGGGGAGAGTTCCCAAAAAAGTGCCTATGAGGTTTCATTGTCTTCTGGAGAAATGACCTTGTTATCACGAGAATTGCTGGTGGCTTAATAAAGGTGCTAGCACACATTAATTACTCAACAAGAAGAAATTAGTTTGATCATCCCCAGTGTATGTATAGAAAAAGGACAGTAGCTTCAACAGCAGAATACTATCTGATGGTTTAGCACATTGTCTCGTTAAATACCCTTGAATTTTAACTTCCCCCTTCCTTCCTTTGCCACCCTGGAATCTACATTTTTTTAACATTGTAATCAAAATTGTGCATAAAAAGAAGAAAAATCCAAGTTTGAAAAATATTTTTTGTCTTGATTATGAGAACATATGGTTCCATCTTTTTTTTGAACCATCAATTTACTGTAAAATTTTTGTCCTAACAGATATGTAAGAAGATATGCAGATCTAGAATTTAAAGAAAATTTAGTGTAATGCAGTTTCTAAGACAGAATGATAATTACTGAATTTCTTTTTAGTCATTAAAGAATAAAAGAATTTCAATGACCATAAAGTACAAGAACATGGAAATGAAATTTGACCTAGCAGAATATGTGGAAGCATCACTTGAGAACAAAAGATATTTTAGTAGATCATGTAAAAAAAGAGAGACAAACTGCTATACTGAAGAGGAAGAGATCAAATACATATGGAGGTATTCAGATGTTTAGGTGGCACTGATTTTTTTCTAACAATTGTCACTCACTCTTCTCTAGGTGAGTGGCAGTCAGCCAGAAGCAGCCCATAAGCCACATCTGGCCCAGAAGCCGCTTTTGAACTATGTTGATATGTCAAAAGTAGATAATGCTGCAGGCTCCTAAAATGAATTTAGATTAATAAGTAACAGAATACTTTACCACACTTTTGCTTAGGTTTTTGGTTGTAAATAAACATTTTAAAAATCAGATTGAGGTCACAGAGTGATAGGTTTATTCAGTTTAGTAAAGGACCTTGGGAGACCGCCTACTCCCAACCTCCTTCTCAAAGCAGGGTCGATGTTCAATACAGACAAGGCTGCTTTGGGCTTTGTCCAACCAGGTCTTGAAGACCTCCTTAAAGCTATTTATGACATCTGTGATATGAACACCAGTGTCCTGGTGTTAAAAGTCCTGTGAGAACTCTTCGGACATTTCCTTCTGGATTGATTCAGAAAAAGACTACCTCAGAGCTACTTCAGTAAGGAAGCTCCTCAGGAATTTTCCAGGGGATATCATTGTAGCAGAACTGCAATGACACTTTTCAGCCTAGGAAATGTGAATAGGTTACCTGGTCCTACTGTCTATACTTGTTTATGAACCAGTGTTGAACACACTGGTGGGTGGGAGAAACATTCTGTTAGACACTTATAATTTTTCTTTGATCTCTTGAGTCTTTATCGGGGCTCCTTTTTGGAATTACACAAGTACCCATAGCTTCTATTTTAGCAAAACATGTTTCCTGCACTGACATGAACCCATAGTCCACTGGTAAGTATTTTGTCAAGTTGTTTTGTTGACACAACCACAGGCTACAGTTTTAGGGAAACAGTTCTTTCTTAAGGAAACTAACAAAACCAAAATTGCCTCATCTTCATTCATAAATAGCAGACAGATGCTTGTTTTGGTACTACTTGGCTTTCAGGCTCTTAAGAAGTGTTGTGTTACATTGTGAAAATTCAGGAAACAATTCGATTAAATGAGAAGGAATCCATAATACATTTATTCTACAGATAGAGTTACTTTCTAAGACTTACATTATTTCTTCTTAAAATACATTCCCCCTTGCTAACGTATGTCAGAATTAGGATCTATAAAAAATTTAAATTGGTAAGAAAACTTTCTTTGTGACATGTATGGTATCACCTATAAAAGCACAGTAGCGTAGAATCATTTAAGTGATTTTTCATCTCTGTGGGACATGAGATTACATCTTCATGAAGAATAAAAGTTTGACCTAGGCTAACGCAGTTAATGTCACTAAATTGTTACTCATGGCATGATGTGAACAAATTACAATTATCATTTTTTAATCTTTTCAAAGATAAGATTAATACTATTTTTAGCAAATGGAAGAAAATACTTATATAAAAGAGAACTAATACAAGGCAAGGGTTGAATTGTTTCAAGGATTTCACTGTTTTTAGATGAAAATCCCTGAGATGTGTTTAATTGGAAGGCCATTTCCTCACATATCAAAATACATACTTTTAGTATTTTTTTCTCATGTGTGAATCTTAAGTCTACTTCCTCTACATTAAACTGCTCACTGAGAGCATGAAACTGTAGCCTAATCCTTGTGCTTACAGGAAAGCAGCAAGCAATGTGTGGGAGACAAGAACTAGAACTGAGGAAAACCTGATCATTTTCAGCCTATGGATTCATACTTTCTATTTTCTGGGTTTTTTAAACCTGGTAAATTCTGATTTTAGTTTTGAATTGGGGGATAGCATAATTATGAAATGTAGTTGCTAAGTCAGGGGTCTAAATATAGAGATATAAATATCTATTTAGATAGTTACTTCTAAATTTCATGATCTAATTTATGTTAGAGAAGCTTGCACTTGTGAAGAGAGAATTCTTGTGACCAAGTTCTGCTGTTCCTGTGCTTTAGCTGCTGAGATGGACATTCAACAAATTGCATCAAGAAAAACTGTACTGATACTCTATGCTTGTAACAGTGAAATGGTAATTCTATTTTCAGCTCAAGTGGAGCCCTATAACTGCATATTCTATTCAAGAGCTTCTCAACCTTTTTCCTTCTTACATCTCAATATATGCAGTCACACTTTCCATGGCTTTCCATGGCCCTACAGTCAACTATTTGCAGAAACTCATCCTCAGATTCAGAAGTGCTCCAAGATATTTTCTGTATGTCTTCCAGAGACACAAAAGTAACACCCACAACCCCAACAAAAATATTGCTCTTTGCTCTGGTCATAGGACTAAGTAACTCATAAATTGAGATCTGATCTACACAAAAATTGGCAGACTATATGAGTTAGAGGAAATGCTGAAATATTTCAAGAATGAATCTCTTAAAAAAGCAGAGGGAGAAGTGTGAAGATCAAGCAGATGGAGATTGTCAAATGCCTTTATTAATGTTTGATTTTATGTATCACACTATATGAGGCACTGATACACTCAATCTTTTTACTGCTCCAGATATACATTAGATAGGATCTGTGTTGTCTGGAATGGCTGATAAACATAAAACACCTTTTGTAATTGCAAGAAAAGAAGAAGTAAGAGTTATTACACAGGAAGAAGATTTATAATGCTGCCACAGGGCACATTACAAACAAAAAGGAAAACAAATGAACATTAAAGGACAGAAGATGATGACTTTATTGTTCTTCAAGGTCTGCCCTCACCATATGGTCTATCTAACAATCTATGATTGTTTTTACCTTTCCCAATTTTTTATTGTCCCTTTGTGTTACACACATAAAATGTTAGGAAAATTAACCACTGGCATATTCTGATAAGATGTTTTTCAAACATAAAATAAAAAACCTTTCAGCATTTTTCCCTATGAAAATAATACTAGCTTCATTTTGTGTCTAGATTTAAAACCCTTATTTGTTTCCTAGGATCTGCCAAATGGTGTCCAAAATGATACCTGACTGTATCTTACAATACAAAAATATCTGTTCTAATGCAATCAGAAGCAAGTCCTGCCACTGCATCAAAAATAGGTGGACAAGAGGGGGAAAAGGCCCTGCAGCAGAGGTGACAGCAGCTCTTGTGCTGGCTGCATACTCCCCACCATTTGACTACATCGAGAGCACATATGGCCCATATTTCCACCCCAGCTGCTCTGCTGCCCACTCCTAGATCATTTACCTTCTCCCAGTTACAGCCAGAGCAGCCACACAACATGGGTGGTCCAGGGCTCTGAGATGTGGGGGACATTGACCTGTTTAGAGTGCTGGACACTCCCCAGTCATTTTGGGGTGCTCTGTCACCCACTTTGAGCTCTGCTCGTTGGTTCCTGCTTTTCTTCCTGGCTACTGATACTGTCTGCAAGTAGATGAGACTGGGCAGCCCTGGCTCCAAAAGTGGAGGAGAAGATGTACTTTCCAGGACCTTTGAGCTGGGGTCCAGAAACTTTTAACCTGCATAACTGAGGTGCATTTTTAGAACCACCTCCCTCCTTTCCCTTTCATACACAGGTGTGGGGTGAAGTATTTTGAGGTTCCTATCTTGCCATTGAAATAATAGGAGAATGCCATCCCCTACAGTAGTGAACACGTTTCCCTACGTCTTCCTTCCTGGCATGTTAGATGTAGGTGTACATGTGTGCATGCTTGCATGGGTATATAGCAGGAAAAAACAATTTTGGCCCCTATGGTTTTAAGAGACCTTCATCACTCTTAGGGCAGAAGAGATTTCTAAAATGTACACGCACCCGCTAAGCTGATGGACAATTTCCACCCTTCCTCAGCTCACCCTTTCCCTCTGTCTTGTGATAGCGAGAGCTCCTGACAGAGCAGAAAGAAGAGTAGCAGACAACGTAGCCACTACAAATGACAGCCTGAAGCATTGCCTCTGCTATGGCTCCCAAAAGCGGAGCGGTGAGTAGCTCTGGTTTCCCCTGCATATTCCTTGAGTGTGTGAGTAAGAAATACTAGAAATTAAACCTAGCCCATTTTACTCTCAGTCATTGCCTGTAGAAGCATTACACTCTATAAAGCTAAGCTCTGTGAATTTGAAATACATATTGAACCTTCAGTAATATAAAGGTTCCTTATGTTCTTCTCAGCATGGGGAAAGTTTCATGAAGCAGGGGCTGGCATCTGATAGAGAGCTGTTTTGTGCAATGGCATCTTCTCCTGCAATGGTAAGGAATTCTCTGCACAAGAGCAACTGCGTCTCTGAATCAGGCATGTCAGAGGTGAATTCAATAGAAAAAGGAGGTTGTAAAAGGTCTTGAGACCAAAAGATACAGTAAAAAAAAATGGTTGGCTACAAGCAGGTGCTGTAGCGCTATGGGAGTTTCACTGAGGATCTGAGGGCAAGGAAGTCTGACGAGTTGTCTCTTCTGACCAAATCACAGAAGAATGGGAGGCCAGATGGACCCTCGAAGACTTTCTTCTCAGATAAAATGTGGCAATATTTCACAGCCTGAGGCATGTAATGCAGACATCCCTTCGCTGCTCACTGTTTGTATGTATGACAGTGCAAACTTAAGATCTTTCATTTTCTTTGCATATTATTTGTTAGATCATTTTTTTCGTAGAGCAAATGATCATCTTTTCTCCAAAATTAATAGAAAAGATTATTAATTACAAAGGATTAAGATACTATGCCTTGCCAGATGCCATTTATTATGTAAACACTGAGGCTATTTAATGCTCTCAGCATAAGGGGACCTACCCTTGTCCAGCAATATTGAATTCTGCAATGTTAATTATAATAATTCTTACAGGCTGTAGTGACAGCTTTTAATGAAGGAACAGCTGATCTGCTGTAGATGCATCAGTTGCCAGACTGAGTCAACTTTCAAGCCACAACGAGCTGATGAGTCCTGCTTATGTGCATGTGTGTGTAAGTAATCAAAACAAAAACAGTCAGAAACACTTACAAATGGAAGTGCCAGCATTGTTCATATCTGTAAATTCCTGCTCAAGTAGTGACTCCGTTGGTAATCTGTAAGGTGTTTCTAAGTCTTGTTAAATGCTAGCTAGTATAATTGACTAGTATTAGCACTGTTTGCAAAACAGAGTTAATGAACTAGTTGTAGAGTTATAAAACAGACTTTATAAAAAAAGGAGATATGAAAAAGGCATTAATGCTCTCTTAGACAAGGTTATTGTATTGATGTTAAAATCTTAAAGTATTTAATTGATAAACTCCAACAATCCAATGACTCTGCATGCTATGTAACAAGATGTATGGCTGATCTAGAAAAAGCTGACTATATTTTATTAGCTATATATCTCCCTCTGTTAAATTTCTATCCAACTCATCTGCTTCTGTGTAAGCATCACCTATTCTGAAAGAATGTCATTATACATGACTTAAGTCAGAGTCATATTTTCACACAATCTTATAGTACAATGAGGAGGAAGGATAAGAAGTGATCACTTTAACTAATGAATTCTTCAGTTATTTCAACCAAAAGAAGAATTCAGGAAGTGAAGACTAAATCAGATTGCTAAAGGCAAATATAAAATAACATAGGCAAGCATGTGGAAACAAAAGACCAAGGCATAAACCCCATGAAACCAACAAGACATATCACTATAACAAATGCACAGCATGCTAGCAGAAGAGCAGAAAAAAATCCTGGCTCATTACCCAACAGAGAAGGAAACTACTAACAGCTAAGAAAACCCATGTATTTCGCACCCTTTTTGAATCTTGCCTCCACAAAATTCCCCGTCTGTCAGCATTGGCTTCCACAATTGATTACTTCACACCAGTGGGATAAGATCTCAGCCTAGAGCAGGGGAAAACAGGTATGAATACATTAAGGGAAGATAACTGTTTGGAGATCAGCTGGCCTTGATAAATTTCATTAAAATATTCATGGCACTGGCTGAAATAAACACATTTGCTAGCAGTTATTTTTTAAAATTCATAGGGACAGGAGGCAGCATAAATGCAGGTTAACCCTAAGAACAGTAAAAGGAAGTGAGCTGGAGGATTTCATGGGGATTTTACAGATTTTTCAGCTTCATTGTGGGCCTGAGTAACCTTGATACAAGTAACTAAACCATTTGCAAGTAGAGAAAAGACTGACAGATTACAGGATTAAGAGCAGCTAATGTGGATTTGTAAAAAATTAATGTGTCAAATCAGTATCGTTTTATTCTGCAGAGGGGTAATGAGACTTGTGGATAGAATGGAAACACAGAAACATAAAAACATGTTTCATATCACCACAATAACAAAATTTCCAATGATGTCATGCATGATGCTCTGATAAGCAGGTTAGGGAGACAGGATCTAGACAAAATTTATTACAGGACGATCCGGATAAAATCTGCTACAGTGTGGGTGTAAATCTTGTTAGAAAACTGTAATCAGAAGGTTAGCTATCAATGAATTACCACCCACAGTAGAAGAGGTCTGCTCAGAATCTGGTTTTACTTAAATCTTGTCATTAATGAATTTGATAAAAGCAAGCTTATTAAATGCACAGATGATGGAAAACCAGGTGAGGCTGCAAGTATGTTGAAACATAACATTAGAATTCAAAATGACTTTGACAAATTGCAGAAACGATCTGACAAAACAAGAAATTCAGCAGTAAGAAACGCAGTGTGCGGTTGTGCAAGTAAAAGGTGAAAAGAAACCAGTTAGAAATCAGTCCAAAAAAAAAAACAATGTGAGCATACAAACGATACTCTCAGAGGATCATTTTTGAAAGACAGCACACTTCTAAGTCATCCATGTGTCCACATTGTGCACCTGTTATCTAGTCCTGTTCTCCATATACCAGGAAAGGAGGAGAAAATTATTATCAACTATGTATTTAATGGCTTTTGATACACTCGGGAAAAGGATGAGATCTAGTCTATGGAAAAATAATGCCAGAAGGCAATGGTTATCTGGACAGTAATGCTTCTTTATTAGCATTTTGAACCTGAGCAAGAGATACATACCCTTTAAAATATTGCCTCCAAAAGCAACTGTTCCTTCCCTGGGTTTTTCAGTGTGGAGCTGCAGTAGACCTGGTGGCTATCTTGACCTCCAGATTGGCTGGCTGTCTCAGCATGTGGGAATGGACTTTAGAGGGAAGTTACCTTAATCTATAGACTCTTAAGAATCTGCGATAAACAAAATCATCATCAATTTCTAGGAAGATATGTTCTTTTTGTATTGTGCTATGTAAGATGCAATACTGGTCCTTTCCACAGGAGTTTTTAAGGTTTGTAGGCCGTAAAAGTCCATGCCATTTAATTCAGAAACCATTTTTATTCATCCATGTTTTTTCCTATATGTAGGAAAGTTTCTGCTTTTCTTGGAAAGGACAAAATGGTTTAAATCCCACCTCCCCACTCTTTGACTGCTTTGAGCTGTAGATTGAGGAAGTCCCCCAAATCCAAAGTTCATTCGAAATTCAGATTGCCTCAAGGTGACGGAACAAGTCTGGCTTGTGTCACATGGAGACACAACAGGGAAGGCTAAGCTGCCTCTGGGAAGGGGTTGGGGTCTATGGAATATCTTGACAGGCTTCCTACAGCAGGTAAAAAAATTTAAATCAATCAAAATTGAGACAAAACTGTTCAGTTGCTTTGGGTTTTTTTCCTTCATGTAACAGTTCATGTTCATCAAGTATCCTCTTTCTGTAGGAGAAAATAATTATTGAAAACAGAGCTTTTCCATAATTTCAGATTGGCAGCAGCAGAATATCACGTGAAATGAAGTCTCATGTGCAACTTACTCTCACATAAGGCACTACAGCAGTGAAATTGCCAAGAAACAGATCAGGAAGATAGTCTGGGAAATGTAGAGTGTTCCAGCTAAAATATTCTGGCTTTCCAATTTTTTGCTGAATACCAGGAGTTCTGTGCAGAATACTCAGACTCTCTTGGTTGCTGTTGTAGAAAAGCTGTCAAAGCAGCACTAAAAGATCTGAAGATTACTGGGTATTTTAGAAACCCACAGGACTGAAGTCGTTCTTAAGCCTTCATGTTAAATTGTGATATAATCCAAGTGGCTAGTGATTTGTTGTTACCAGTGTTACCAGTTATCAGTTACCAGTGTTATCAGTGTCACCACTGATATTTGTTAATATCAGTGTATTTCTTCTACCAGTAAAATATCGTATAAAAATCAAAGTAATTTTCTGTAGCTGTTGCTCTCTTCAGAGTCTGTAAAAAGCACATAGTATGTCATAGAAGAACATTGGGTGATGTTATCCTCATAATCTTGTTAATAAATGACTCTTACAAAGAAGATTTGCTTTATTTTGGTTGTAGGTCAGTTTTCTTAAGTATATGAGCTCTAGTTGCTCAAACATGGCGGAATATGAATAAGTATTGTAAGGATATGTGGAAGGTAAAAGCTGTGTGAAACGTAAGCGATATGTAGATTCCTGTAATGTAAGGACATTTCTTGAGAATATTGTTGAAAAATAAAAAGAAGAGAAAAAGTAATAAATCCCACCTAGATACACAGACCTTAAGGAACAACAGATAGCACAGACAATATCAAAGACCAGATCTCTCAGGTCACAGACTGAGGGAACACAACTGAACAAATCACTCAAGGCCTTGGAGAGGTTCCATCAGCTTTCTGTAACTGATAAGAAGGGGTGCAGAGGGTGAACAAGAGTATCACGGGTCTCACAGGAAAAAGCAAACTTACTCACAGAGTCTTTAAGGGACTTATGGGAATGGGTGAAACTTATTACAGGATGTTTAGGGGAAAGAATCAAAGGCAGGGAAAGGGTCAACACCCTTGCCCAGCTGAGCTCCACACCTGATCACTGCAGTCTGCCCTATCTTCTTGAGCCCTGTTCCTCACTCTTTTCTGTGTGACCTTGCTCTCTGTGTGGAGGGGTGTGGAGATGACTCACTAGCACTCTTCAAGCTGGACTAGCTGGCAAGTTCCAAGAGACCAGAATCTGGAAAGACACAAGATCACACCTGGAGATGGCTTAAATGGGGCCATGGGTTTGGGCTTGGATCCTGAGAGACCTGCCTGATCTAGGGAACCATGAATTTAGCAGTGACTGTGAATGAAGAGTGAAGGTGTATGAATGTCCACTAGTAAACTGATCATCTGGAGATGGGGAACAGGACTGCACTGTATTGTTCATTTCTGTGTGAGTGCTGCTGGTATTTATGTGGGTGCACAATTTGTCCATCTACATGGCCTGCTGTGTGTGTACTGTGCCTATGTGTCTACTGGGAATGCTTGCTAAGCCTCGCTAACAAATGATCCTACTAACAGGAACACCAGAAAACAGACTGGGTAGGAGAAATCTTTTGGGCTTTAAACTCTACTGGATTTGACAATCCTTCATATATAGCCTAAAATTCCTCAAGTAATAGCTATATTATAACTTCTGTTCAAGAATGATGGGAGGAGGTGGAAGAGGCAGCAGTTTTGAATTGCCAGATCTATAATCTTCTTGTATTCTCACCTTTTAGTTATACACTATATTTCCATTAAGCCACTGAAGATTAGCTATGGACAATGGACTAAATGCTTCCAGGGAAGCAAAGATCTAAGTCTAAATGTATTGCTAATTAAGTAGTCATAGTTTCCTAGATCTGCTTAAGAAAATAGGAATGTGATGATGGACCAAGAAAGAAAATAGGGTCCCTAAGAATAAGCATGAAAGTCCCTATAGTCTCTTAGGATAAAGGAGTATGGCTTAGAGTCAATAGGGTACTGGAAATTAAATTTGACCTAAAAGTAGCAACAGGTCTGTACAGAGCTCAGTAGCACAAAGGAAAGAAATCTGAAGGATGACAGAGCTGGCTGTGGTAGACAATAACAGTGTAACCACGTGATGGTCGATCTACAGAGACAGGAAATCAAGAGCAAAGGAGGTACCTGTGATACAGAAGGTGAAACAGCCTTCCCCATTGCTCTGGAAGGCCAATGAAGCTCCACTGCCTGTGCTGGTCTGAGAGAATAGTTAGGACCAGTACCGTAATGGTCAGGAGTATCTTGATTTGGCCATTCTCCACAACAAAACATAGCAATTTGCAGTACATAGTTGGCAACCACACCTCTTCCAGTAATGTTCTATTTCTTTGGCAATTACTTATAAGAGGGAAAGCTGACACCACCTGACAAACCAGTGGAAGACGAGAAGCCTACCAGCAGAACAGTCATAGCCAGTGCAGTCTGTCTTTCACCGCAGTTCACATCGTGGTTGTTGTTTGTACTTGCCCACTCTGGAGTATACTGGATATATTCAGGGATTTTTTGTATCTTGCTGATATGTTGTCCCTCGTCCAAAGACCTGAGTCTAGTCCATTAGTGTGTGCGATACCTCTATTTTACAAATGAAAAAGTAGAAACTATTTGTATGGAAGTTACGGGCATGTCCTGATTCAGTGAAGACCCGTAACAGAGCATCCTGACCCTCAATCATCTGTTCTAATGACTGCCTCATACATATTAAAGGGAACATACTAATGGTCTGTTATCCCTATCACTGTAACAACCTTGATATTACTAGACATGTTAAAGTTCCAGATCACATTTCCTATAATAGAGTAATGCAATATTATACCCAAAGAACAAGTCACTAAACAACCACTGATGAAATATCCTTTACATATCAAAGTATTTTTCTTCACTGTAATACACTGACCATTACTTCTACACATGAAACCTAAGTGAAATGCAAAATTTACATATTGTTCAAATTCATGCTCGTTATTCTAATACTTATAAACACACATTACATTCTATAAAGAGGCATTCTTGCTTTCGAGCTCTGTGTACAAAAAAAACAAAAATTGCAGCTTTTAAATTTATTTTTTTTTTAGCCACCATGGACTACTAAAATGTCATGGTAGCAAGATGAGATCCCTCATATTTTGGTCTTGTGGCTTAATAGTTATTTCACAAGAAACAGAGAGCCAGTTCTACAAAGTGAAAGTCTATTCTAAACTTAAAATTCATATTAAAAGTATGAAGATCAGAATCTACACTGTGTCACACAATTGCTTGATGCAGTATTAGGTTAAATTGGCAATCACCTTGTCATTGGAAGAAATAATAGGAAAAAAAGAATCCAAAGATGGATAGTTGCTCACCAGTATTTTTCTACAGAATATGTTCAAACTTCCAAAAGAACAGTACTATTCTCTACTGCTTTATAACAGCTGAAAAATCTCCCAGGCATCACAAAACAACATAAACATAATCAAAGGTCACTGAATCTAATATGATTTTCTAAATTGATATCCTAGAGTAAAAAAGGAAAAGATTTGCCATCTGAACTCTGTATGTGACAACAGTAACTTATTTTAGAGACACAGCTGACACAGGAAATGTCAATTTTTTGTAACTCAGTTAAAAGGTTTTACCACTTTAAAAGTATTCTCGCTGTTGAGTTTATCAGATCTGTCACAGCATACTTTTAACATCTCTCTGGACTGATGCTGGGACTAACTATGCTACTTTTGAACACCTACGGTTGCTCTCATAATGTACAGCCACAGCAGAAGTTGTGGGAATTCCAAAATCAGCCAAAATCACTGGCTAAATAAATTTAATATAAATAAATTTTTAACAAGTCCTTGATAAAAAAAAAAAGGAAATCTTTACATTGGGTTTTAGAAACATCTTCTTATTGCCCTTTTAGTACTTTTTACTACTTTACATCTTAGTACTTCCTTTTTTTTTTCTTCCAGCATGAAAGGTAAGAGAATACTAAACTCAGTTATCCTTTCCTTTTTAATTTAAGCAGGTGGTGCTGATAAAACATATCTTTCTGTTTTCCACCAAGTTAAAAATAACACAAGGGAGGTCAGGTGTGCAGTAATACAGAGATTTAAGTAACAGGATTAGACAAAAATAAGCAGTTACTTCTACTGCTGAAAAAGTATAGGCTAAGAAATCGAAGTTTTCCTTCAACAGCTGTTATCCCAAAACCTGAAAGAGCAGGAGCAGAACAGGAAATGAGGGAAACCACATCCTGCCCCATGTGCTCCACATATTTTCTTGGTGCATTTAAAAACCGTGCTGAAAATTATCACAAAGAACATACAAGGATAGTGTCAGCCTTCAACAAAGGTACTGGGCTGGACAATTCATAATTGTTTAAAGGTTTATTCACTCATTTTTTCCTTATTTCCATTTTTACAACACCACTGTGAAAATCTAATTTCCCAGGTAGAAAATCGTGATGTTGAAAACTTTTGTAAGAAAAATTTGGCATTGTACCTATCCATTGCACACCCATCTATTCTACTCTTAGGTGAACAGCCATTTAAACTGCACCAACTGGTGCTCCTTCATTGCTGAAAATTACTTCTATGAACTAACTTGTTTAGAAAGAATAAGACTACTACTGAAAACTCTATGGGACGATGACAAACACATCTCTCTCGTGTACAAATCATGCATAGGACTAAAGATATCCAATTATGCAGGATAATCTGTAGGAAAAAGTGGTAAGACTAGTTAACATGCATGAACCAGATGATCTGACACAGTCCAACATATTTTGAGAGAAATTAATACTGGGGTCTGACAGAGGGAATTATCGGGTCAAAGTGTGAGACAATCAGGCATTTCCTTCACAACTATGAAGTACAGAAGATTTCAGTTAAGAAAAGAAAGGAAACGAAGTAGTTTTGGTTCTTTGCCCACTTGGCTGAAATCCCTTGTTCCAACAGGGAATATCTACATTACTCACCAGTACAGTGCAGAGAGGAAAACTGGGGTTGAGTTTGCTGAGATCTATTAAGGTCACAGGACTCTATGTCCACATTATGTGTATATCTGCACAAAAGTTCACAGTAGTCGCTGGGTCTCAGTACATACAGGGCATGCTGGAGGACCTGGGGTCTGTGTTGCAAAGAGTGCTCTCCAGACAGCACCCGCCTGTGACTTCAGCCTTGGTGCCATTGGTGGGGGAACCACTTTGAATGCACCAGAAGCATACTCCAGAAACTCCAGGTATGGATGCAAAGAATATTACAAAGTGTCCTCCTGTACACTACAACATTAATGTACATGCTACATAAGAAGACTAAGAAAAAGCTTTGAAGAGAAGGAAAATTCTTGCAAGGAGTCCTTGCTAACTGTTGTATACCCATGGAGCTTCAGTGGTATGGGTTTTCACAACAGTTGCTAGTGTAACTATCAAACAAAACGGAAAAAAAGGATCTGAATAGGTGTCAGATGAGACGCTAGTTTCCTGAGCGCTGGGAAAACCGGTCAGCAGTCTTGAGGAACTTAAAGCCACGCTGGCTGGAAAAAGTGTGTGACTTTTGGAGTGTGATGTTCATGGAGCATAACAGTCAAGTAAATTTAGCTTCCTCTTTCCTGATACTGACTAAATATAACAGAGAATAGATTAGAAAATGAGCCAGCAGTCCATAATTGCAAGATATGCTAAGTCATGCATTTCGCTTTCAGGGTAGGTAATATCTCAGTTTTATTCAATATGAGGTCTAACTAGATGCTCAATCTACTGATTCCTTGAACTTTGGCAGTCTTTTACACTGTGGAAAAATAGGAACTAAAACTCACACATAATTGGATTAAATAAAAGGATAATCAGTATAACAAGGTTTCACTAAGTGTTATTGAAATAGCACAATTTTCTGAATCTGTGGCAAGATTTCTACTTGGCCTTTTGCAGGATGGTCTTTATTGTTGAGACAGAATCATTCAATACACAAGTATGGTGGAAAGGAAAAAGAATCCAAAAGGTACAATACAGTTTTGTAAGTGTTATACCTTAATCCTAAACACTTTTGCAGCTCTAAATGTATTAAGGAATATATTCTGAGAATGGCTTGGCATTTCAATTGACATTAAGAGGGATAAACGTGTTTTGAACTATTAAAACTAGATTGTAATTTGCAGCTGAGTTGACATTGTACTGCTCATAAGTCTGGGTCACATGAAGATAGATTGAGACTACTTTCTTTCATGGGATTAGGGTTCAGAAATTGTTTCAGAACACTCAGCTCTTTGTATAGCCTGTGCATGTACAGGATATGAATTTATAACAGCAAACTTTCTTTTACTGGATGCTGAAAAGAATAATTTTTACATTACACTAAATTTTGTTTCAACTTCTGGCCTTCCATCTTCCAAAAGACAGTATATCAAAAGGTTAAAAAAAAACAAACCAAAATCACATGAAACCCTCAAACCCTCTTTAATTCAGATGTGTTTAATTGATAGGAATAACCAGTCATATTCTCTCTCACCCTCTTAGTATTTTCATTATGTTTTTCCTTGGAGTTGAGTAAAACTCCAACTGGCTCATTAATCAGGAACACTTAGATAAAGTTTTATTATTAAATAATACAGTCTCCTCACTATACCTTGAATAAGAGTGCTGATTGTTTGCGACTGACACAGACAATTGAATTCAATTGAATTTTTACCTATTTATATAATTTTATATGAAAATCCGACATGCTGAAAATGCCAAATTGTTTAGGAAACTAATGGCAGCTATTGGCTAAATAATAATTCTTAAAATCATTTTTTAAAGTCGAGCAGGTCCAAAAAAGATTTTAACCCAGCTGTTGCAGAGGGGTTTTGTTCATAACTGCCTGTCTGATCATCTATGGGTGAAGCTGGGAATAATAAAATCTCAACCAGGTCCTAGGGAACCGAGAGTTGTCTTCAGCACATATAATCCAACTCTCTCAATGCAAATACAGATTCAGTTACAAAATCTGCAGATACTACAAATTCAATTGCATCTTCCTATTGCCAGTCAAGCTTAGCACTTCAACAGTAATTTACTCATAACCAGACTGAGTCAAAACCAGCTGTGTCTCAAAGAAATAGAAGATATTTTCTATTCTAAGAGACTACTGCTAAAAAAACAATTCCATGAGATCAGGACACGAGCTTATGCAAATACAATTGTACAAGCCTTCTCTTGTCATTTTATCTTTGTTGCATACAAAGCAATCCTCATCCCAGGATTTACATACACTTTGTGTTAGGTACGCAGTGTTGTATATAATATTGTGTAACAATTTAGGAAAAATGGAAAATACAAATAATATTACAACAATTCAATGTTGACTTGACTTATTAAAGATAACATCACAGACTATTAAAAGAGAAGAAATTTGAGTTAGTTATTTAAATTCATTCCCACTTTGGTTTCATTTAGAGACCACACTGTGTGTCTCAAGAAACATGCTTTTTCTTATCTTAAATATATTTCAACAGATGTTGTCAACTTCTTTTAATAATTCTACCTTTAAATAATTCTTAGATAGTGATATGACAGTAATTGCAATAACTTCTTTAAAGTATTGCTCTAGACTTGAAAAATTACTTATGCTTAGCTGATTTTTCAGTTTATTAAAAAGGGCAAAAAACATGTTTTCCTGATTTTATACCAGACTTGCTAAAGATTTCCAGAAACGTTAATCTGTTTCATAGCCCTAGTTTTGCTTCAGTTACATTCTTAGTATGGGAAGTTCCCATTGTCTTCAGTGTGAAAAAGGAGGGTGCTGGACCCTAACCATAACAGAGGATCTCAACAATCTTCACATGAAATACACATTTAATTTTAAATATAATCTAAAATTAAGAAAGTCAAGCCAGCCAAGAAATGCTTTCCCTCCTGTCCAAAAATTCAGAAAACAAGCCCCCAAACTCTGTTTCAAGAAGGATTAAACCAAGATTAAATATGGTTTCTGTTGAGACAGAACACACAGACACAACTAGTGCTTGTGTCTAGTTATCCTGTATTTTAGATGCCTTGTCTAACTACTGATCAATGGAGTTTTCTCCGTGTTCCTTCACTGCTAGCTTCATCCTTTACCTGAAGATGAAACTTTCCACAAAGAAAAAGTTGTATTTCTAGTTAAACAGGGCAGGAAAAGAATCACTGGTAACTAGCTACAGTAACATGCAAGCCCTGAGCCTAAGCTTAAACAATTTGTTGTTTTTATTGTTCTTTCTAATACAGTCGTTTAGACGACAAATTATCTGAAAATTCTATTATTGGATTTAAATCTATTCATGCTACTACATTTTTATTTTCTAAAATTTTTACTTGTCATTATTTTGACCAAATGGAAACTTAAGGCCTCAAGAACCTTTGTAAATCTTACAGGCAAATATAAACGGCAAAGATGCTTTTACAGCTCCTGTGCTTGAAAATATTTGCCTTGATACTACAATAATTTCCTTTGCTTTTTCCATCTTTTCCAAGAAAATAAACAAACAAACCAACCAACCCTCAAGGAAGTTAACTGAGGATTAGGGTAGATACACCCTACATACTCCCAGGCACAGACCAGGTAAGTCTAAGATAACAGACTGCCTATATCTGAGAAGGCTGGGACTGACCAAAAAAGCGAACAGCCTCCACCTACCTATGCTTTTGGTTTGTCAGAACAAGAGGTTTAGTCACTGAGTAAGAAGTAGGCAGACAGTACCTACTGTAGGGGGGAAAACCCATTCCAGAAGTTGGTCCCATTCCTTTTTACCTTCTTACCCCTCATTTCTTTCCCTTCCTCCATGACAGCAGCGACAGGAGCAAAAAGCCATTTCTGGAAATTGGGTTTAGTTCCCTTGTCCCACTTCTCCATATCCATAAGCAGGGCTCAGTCCTGGCCCAGTCTCTGGCCTCCCCTGGTGTCAGGGAACACTGAAAAGGTGATGCAGGGAGAATCAGGGGACATATCAAGCAGTAGGAGGAGTGGCTCTGTGAATCCTGCGATGTCTTAAGATGAACTCTCTGTCATGCAACACAGTGACAGGAAAGGAGGAACTCCTGTGAGAGAAAAGCAGATGTCTTCAGGCACCTCCCAGATTCCTCCAAAACCTTTCTGCCTCCAGCTCTTACTTCCCAAACAGAGCGTCTGCATTGCTATACACCTTTATTACTATTACATTTAACTTCCAGGCCAACAGCTTCCAGACTAGTACTTATACATTGGTAAAGGTTGCTGGGTAACCTTAACAGTGTGGGGAGAATTGGGTGTCTCAGGTGCATCCTTCTCCAGCATGCTCTGCGCATCCTACAATTAGGACAGATGTGTACAACTGCCAGGGCCACAAAATGCCCCTATTACATGGTTGTATTTCAGGGGGAACGAGAGGACGACACAGCCTGTTTCTAGCCCCTCTGTATCCTCTCCCTTTGTTGACAGAAAGGCCTTTCAGCTCTGAAGAAGAGAAGAGGTTGGGTTGCAGAAGGTGGATCACATGATGCTATGGTGGATCTAGGATGCTACGACACCCAGTAATTTTATTATCAAGTATATCTTGAGGTTTAACATTAAGATGGTGACCCTAGGTATCTACTGGGTAATACACTACTTTCAGTCCAGAATTAGACGCCTGTCTCTTGCACTTACAGACATCATGCTGTTCCTCCAGATGCAGATGATTGAGCTGCTTTTTTCCTTCCTCTCTCCCCATGAAAGGGTAGCTGCTGCTGGGTCTCTCCTGACTCTGTAATACTTCGGAAGTAGAACATTTGTCAAGAAACAAGAAAGCTGAGTTATGTGTCTGGTTAGGATTTTCAGACTGGAAGACCGGTCTGCTTCTCAGGATAGGGCCCTAGTCATCAAACAGTGGGCTAGGCTACCGTGCAGGCAGGTCTTAGACCTCCAGCCGCTGATTTTTCCAGCCTCAGGCAGCCATACTGCTGTTACACGTTTGGACAAAGACAGGGGGATCAGCTGTTCTTCTTTCGTTAGATGAGGAGAAGACTCAGATGGACAAATTCTTGATTATTACATATTTGTTTAACTATTTACTGTTAGGGCTTCTTGAATTGCTTAAGTAGGCTCCCCTGAACACTAATTTTCTCTTCCGTTCCTACGGTGCATCTTTGAGTACATGAAAACAAGCATGATTATTGTGAGGCTAGCTGATAAATGAGGTGGCCTCAAGGCAGCACACACAAAATTCTGCATTTAATTCTTCCCCAGGTAAACAGCAAAGGTAAAATGAAGACAAGTTATATAGGGAAATAAAACAAAGAGACCACAGGCAGAAAGCAAGTCTTTTTGGCACTGGACACAGCCCGAGCAACGCAATGAAGGGAAGACATAGTCTCTGGCCTTCTCGTGAAACGGAAGGAGGAGTAACGACGCCAGCCCTCAGTGAGGCGAGGTTCCCGCGCACAGGAGGGTTTGGGGAAGCCG